>NC_072738.1:26203606-26456561 GCF_026930045.1 Uloborus diversus
GCGGAGTTAAGATATTTAAAGTTTGAAGCAAAAATAAGAATGAGTGAAAAAACACAAAAGTTAACTTTTTATACGGCTTCTAGGTCCCCCAACTTATATTTAGGAAAATAATTTAAATTGAAAACTATTACTGACACAAAAACTTTGACATTTGTGCGTCAAAAACTCAAGGAGATATTCCAGTTCAAAGTTTTATGGGACCATACAGAAGATGAGATTGGAACTTATCGCCCTTTCAGAAGGATGACAGGTAGTCAGAGTAAATAAAACAAGGTATTTATATTTTTCATTGCTAAATGTTATGCCGTGATACGCAAAAACACACTGCAAAACCTAGAAAAATTTGAAAAATCACACTTTATGCTCAGATATATAATTTTAAAGGCTTGTTAACCACTATATTGTCCCCCAAAAGGTGTTATTGACGGCAAGTGTAAAGTGGTGCAAGTCACAAAACGCTGCGTTTCATTTCTCGGTGAATATTGTCCCTGCAAGTTTCAAACTTTTTGTGTTGGGATTATTTTTCAATGGAGATTATTTAAGTTAGGTTTCCTGAGGCCTGTATAGAAAGTTAAATTTTGTTTTTTTGACTCATTTTTATTTTTACTTTTAACTTCCAGTATCTGGACTCCGCATCTGATTTTTAACATTTTTGCAATTGGAAGTATGCATCTAGGACTAACGGTTGCGAAAATAGAGGTCTTGCAGATCGAAAAGGAACACCCTACATATAAATTTTCTCTCTATCTTCCCTAACAAAATCGAACTGTGTGTGAATATAAATTGTTCTAGAATAATGATTTTGCTTCGCTGTTTTTATCAACTATGAGAAAAGTAAACACATTCATTCCTGTGCTTTCTGGTATTTTAATTAAATATTTGTTATTCATAAATTGATTTTATTTACTAATGCTCAGTAAATATTTAATATTATTTTAAAATATTTTTGTTAATGAAAAGAGATCCAATTAAAAGATTATGTTTAGATGCGTGTTGGAGTATTATATGAGAATGGTGCCCCCCTCCCCCCCTTGAGAAATTTCTGTGTGCACCACTGCTCATGATAGATTTTTTTTTTTTTAAATTTTATATGTGTTCTGGTCCGCATGCTATCGTAGTATGATGTGTGATCAGCGGAAGAAAAAAGATTAGGCACCACTGATCTCATATTATGGTGATCAACTAATGAATATGATTTAAATATTGACGTTTAAAAAGTTCTGAGAAACGGAAAGAAAGAAGACAATTCAGAATGATCGATGATCAGGGACGGATACAAGGGAGGAGCGATGGGGGCGATCACCCCTTCCTTGAGGGACCATTCACCCGCGATTTTTCACAATTGGTGTCCTAAAGTGCAATTGTACGTCCGTTTTGAAGACGTTAAGTAAAGAAGAAGGGTTCAAATCTCCCTCCCGGAAGTTTTTCCGAGTTGAAGTTTCCAAAGGGCAATTTTAGACAATCTTTGGGATTGCTAGGAGAAAATTGGAAGCCTTCCCTCAGATTTTTTCTTTTTCAAAATTTAAGTCTTAAAGGCACGATCGTAGACATCTCGAGTGGTGGGGGAAAAAAAATGGGTCCATTGACTAATCTCTGCTGATTTTTCAAAACTAAAGTTTCAAAAAACTTAATTTTAGACAACTTTCGATGGTGTTAGGGGAGGAGTTTTCAAAATACTCCTACGGGAATTACTTTGAAATTGAGGTTGTCAGACATAATTTTAGAATTGCTCTATCAATCCGAAACGGAGAGGAATAATTTCTGAGACCTTTTTGGCTAAATGAAAATCAACCTCCTTGAAAACTTTCTGGATCCGCCCTTGTCGATGATCGAATTATCTATGAAAAGAAAGATTTGATTTTCCTTTAGAAATGTCACGGTTAAAAAAACAAACATTCCGACCATTCTGACTCAAAGCATCTAATAAAAGGCAAAATACAATAACAAAAATATCATCTCAGTACTAGAGTCAATTACAGTGGTTCAGTTTAGCCAACATTCAAGTGTGAACTCCGCTTGCTCCCAGTTTTTTTTTTGCTCGCATAGAAGTTATTTATTTAAAACCGCTACTTCGACATGCGCTTTGGGAGTTTAATTTATACAGAATTCCAGACAACTAAAGCTCATCCACTAATGTGTACGAGGAGCTAGTGTTTCTGAGAGAATTTCGTAGCTCGTTCACACCGCTTGCCCCATACCTGTATATATGTAAATAAATGTGTGGCCCTGAAAAATCTCCCTTTTTTTTTTTTAATATTTTTTTCCTGTCCTCCCTCACACCGCCCCTTCACGCCAGCTCGACTACTGTTTATTTCTCTCATTCAGACCGCGTAAAAGAACCTTGGTTCTGGCGCAGTGAACTCTCCCGATCTGTATCTGTATCTGACATGCGCATTGCTGTACTGTCCATTTTAATAACCGCAGGCGTGTGCAAAAATATGTCAGCGAAAGTGATGGAATTTATCATAAAGGTTCGAGAGAGGGGATGGGAGGGTTTCTTTAACGTTAAGGAACTACGGTCATTTGACAAGGTGAAACTAGTTTCAGGGAATAGTAGTAATGCATCTGAAAATATACCATTAAGCACGACTTTTTAAGGTAGGCGAACACCCTAAATATTTTTTTCTTCAATATTCATTGCATCTTTCTAAAACTTTATACGATTATTAAATATAACATAAATAACACATTTTGACTACACTTTTGTTGAAAAAAAAAATTTTCGATAGGTTTTTTTTCTTAACAAAAAAGTCATATTTTTAGGAAAAGCTTACCATTTCCTTAACACACTTCCAGTGCATTCACTTTTTCATAATTTTAAAAATGTTTTGCGTCTATCTCTTCGCCAAATTCCAGAGAGTGATACGACCCTCCAATTTTTGAAATAATTAATTAAACACAGGCTTTATGGGTAAATGTTTGAAAATTTCCCCTAAAAACGTGCTTTTGCCCCCTAAGTTTGATTGATCATTATTTCAAAACTACATATTGCTTGTACATTAACTTTTTGAAGTTTATATCACAATAATATGTTCAATTACTATTTTTGCAGAGTATCAAATATTTAGAGTTAATACTTTTTTCACTAGAGCTGTTGGCGTATATAAAAACTTTGACAACGTAGTTACGAGAAAATCAAAGAAGAAAAAGTAAATTCGATTTTTTTTAAAGTAAAGGTGGTCGCCTACTTTAACTTACCCCATATCACATATATGATTTATACATGCTTGAGGGGGGGGGAGACTGAAACAGCATTTTGATTTAAAGCAGCTAAAATGTAGCGATTTAGCCAAAGAAGTACCAGAACCTATTCCTTTCCTTTTCCGTTGAAAGAGGTATTCTAAAACTGAGTTTAAGAACTTGAATATCGGAATATTTTCGTTGGAATACTTCGAAACCCTTTCCCCTCACGTCATCAAAGGTACGCTAAAATTGCTCTTTTTGGAACTTCAGTTTCTCAAAATTACTGGAGGAAATTCACTGAACCCATTTTTTCTCCTAACACTACTATAAATGTTTATATTCGATTCTTTAAAGTTTAATTCTTTCAAATTGACCGAGACCTACACTTGCGTTTAACGACTTCAATTCGGAAAAATTGCCAATGCAAGGTCCCTCAAGGGAGGGGTTATCGCCCCAATCGCCCTTCCATTGTGTCCGTCCTTGCAGTAACCACAGTATCCCAACGTGCCCATTTTCGGTAAGACGCTAACAAAGTTTTTTGCTGTTTTCATTAAAAATTTTCGACTTTCTTAAATTCTGATTAGTCTACAACGATTCATAACATGTCTTTGTTAATTTCTATTATTTTGTGATAGTTATGGAGTATTATTTAAGAAATATATTGCATTTCGTTACTTAGATTTGAGGTTATAGCTGGATTAAAGAAATTCAGGTGCTTGTACAAAGTGGGTAGGCCTTAATTTGAGCAAATTAAGTAAAGACTTATGAGTCCAGCTTATTTTGTAAGTCATCTGTAAGGCGTCGTGAGTTTCTGATTATATATCGCTAAGACTAACTGACACAAGTGCAAGGGCCTACCCGCTTTGGGATGATGGAAACTGAGCCTAAAGCAACTGCAGGAAAACTGAACTTCCTACAATTGAGCATGGGTTTATTAATTTTGATAGCATTGTCTATCAAAGTTATCAGCTACGTTTTCACCCAAAATTCCTTAGTTTGAATAATTTATTTAATGAATTTGTCTACCCTGCTTTGGGTCTACCCACGGGCAGAGCGGGTTTTCAGAAGAGTTAAGGTTTTTGTTGACTTTTATGTTAAAAACAAGTATTTGCATGAAGTTGTTGTTTTAAATGTAAACAATATCTACAGAAAATTATGAATGCCACAAAAGCACCTAACGTAAGCAAAAACTACTTTTTTTTTTACAATGAAAGTTTTCGTACTCGCTTTGGGCGTTCTTCCCAGCGCAATTGTGGCTCTTATTGTTTAACTGGGTATTAGTGTAACAGCTCTAGTTAACTAGTCATTCAATAGATATCAATGCTTAAATAAATTGTTCTTAAGGGGAGCTGACAAGTTTAAAGGGGAGTGAGTAACGAGACAACTAAAGCGGTAGATCGCCTGCTGCATTAATTATTTTCATTCTACCAGAGAAAAAGATTCAAATTCAAATATTTACTGATTGAGTTGTGCATTATTTTCACTGGTAATTGAAAAATATTGACCTTTTCTTTCAGAACAGTTATGGTTTTGCATACTTTGTAAATGCCATGAATATTGAAATTTTTACGAATAAAATTGTTTTTCTTTCCAGTGGTATGTGTTCCAAATCCATGTCAAAACGGAGGTAGTTGCTACAGCCAATACGATGAGGAATACGAGCGTAATTACGTATGTGCATGTGACGGGCCATTTTCGGGATTAAACTGTGGTAAGAATACATTTGTAAGTAAATAGATAATACGGTAAAAGGGAACATATTAATCATTTTGAAACATACTGAGAATTTAACCATCAGTGGCAATATTAATTACAATTGAACAAAATTCTTCACATAAATGTACGTTTCGCTCGTAACCTGAAAGTCCCAAGGATTAGTCCCGGTTTTGCAATCGCCGCTTTGAGAAACAAGGAGGAGCAGTTGTCATGATACACTGTCTAACCTCTATCGGGTAGTCGTATTAAAGCTTTCCTGTTTTTTTTTTTTTTTTTTTAAACCAAATTTAAGGCCCGTATGTGACCATTTTGCCTCCTAGAAGAACTTGACCGAAAGTACTCTACAACGAAAACAGTCATATAACAAAAACTTTGCCTGGGGGTCAGTATAGTGTAGCTCTGACAAGTTGAGGAACGAAGTTGACAATTTTTCCCTCTTCTGGGGGAGCTCAGTGAAAGGGACGTGTTATTGGTGCAGATTTGAGCAGGAATGCTTTTGATAAACTATTACAAAAGTATCTCAACTCAAGGCCAACGATCCTTCCATATTATCTCAAAAGAAGCAAGCACTGCCAAGATCATGTGAGGCAGTGAGAAGCAAAGGGATGTAAGTGGACATTTTCAAGTTTTGAGTAAAACGCAAATAAAGATAACGTCCTAGGTGGATTTTCATTGATTTTTTTTTCTTCTAAATCATGCTGTACAGCAGCCCCCACCAGAGCTACTAGAACCATCTCTTGCCCCAAGTTAGAGGAGAGGTGCCCTTACTATTTGTACTGGTTGTCTCCAAATTTTTAATATTTTGTCTTTATTTCTCAATGCCTCATTTTTCAACTATCAGACCCACAACCTAGTGTTGCACGCTGCGGCTTTTTAGCAAGAGTGCGACTTTTTAGCAAGTCGCACGCTTAAGGCTCTTCTATACCCTCCATCTTGGTTTTCGACGCTAATGCTTCTATAAAAAATGAAAACCTTAGTGGGTATTTATCAGTGGCGCACACAAGGGTCCAGGGGGTCAGGACACCTCCCATAGGTCTTGCTTTTCCCCCCGATTGATTACGATTCTATATTTTGTGCGTGAAATAATTTCAAACAAAGGTAACAATAACTTCTGTTTTAATAAGTGAAAAAATAAAACCCTCATGTTAAGAGATTTTTTAAAATATTGTGCACTTAGCCTATGAGAAGAAGAATGGGGATCATAAATGAATGCACAGTAATAACTATGTTTTTAGTTTTGTGATTACAAATTGAAATGAGATCCTTTGAACTGGAATTCATTTTTTAATTATGAGAAAAATAAAAGCGTAAATTATTTAACTTCTGGTTATTTCTTTACTTAATGCTAATATTTATTCATTAGCTTATTTTTTACTGTTTTTTGTTCTCGGGAATCGATAAAATCAAGTCAATATGTTTGACGGCGTAATAATGGAATGAGACTTTCGACCTTGGACCCTTCCTTTAAAAAATTCCTGTGCGCCACTGGTAATATGGTATCCTTCTGATCACTAACAAGACAACAGCATTTTTTTTCTCTTCCTGTTTTCTATCGTGCCAACATGCAGATTCGTCAGTTTCTTTCTTTCCTCTTTTGATGCGCAGAAAATTCATAGACAAAACAAAAGCATAATTTTCTAATTAAAAACTGCACAGAAAATCCTTGTACAGGGCGTGAGTGTTTTCGAAAGATTTACTCTTTATGCTTTTTTTTATTAATTGTAACATTCATCGAACTAGCAATCAGCAAACCTAACTACACAACTACCAAATGTTTTTATTTTATGCTCACACCGACATCCGCAGAAATTCTTCGACATTTTTCTATGATTGTTTTGCTTTTCTTTTCAAGAATAGTTTCAGAAATTTCTGTAAAAAGGAAAGCAATCTTTTACCGATAAAGTTTTAAAGATCATCAGTGTTCCGCTCGCCCCCTTCCCCTCAATTATATATTGAAAAATACATAAATGAATGAACTGAACAAATAAATATAAAACAAATAAAAAAAAAATGAAGATTATGCCGCCCATGAATTGCAAAACAAATACAGAATTCGATTCGAAGAGTAAATGTAAAGAATTGTCCCGCGATTCCAAAGTTTTCAAGTAAAAGTGAGAAGGGTGGTAGAATAGAATAGGAGAATTGGATTCCTTTTTTCTTCACCCTCATACTCGTGAGTTCTTTCCGCTACGCCGATCTGTTGTCGTGGTAGGAAACAGGCCGGAGGGGGGGGGGGACATGTTTTGGAACTAGCTCTCTGCCCTCGTCCGACCGCAAAGGAGTACCGATGGGGACAGCTTAGATTTACGACTGTCCTTTCAACAACTCAACGATTGACGTTGTCCATCATGAAATCTGACCAATTAGCAGTGCAAAAAAAAATCGAGTTAGACCCTCCCAGATACACCCCCTGTGTTGCCACAGATTTCGTGCTTTCGTCGAATCTGATTTTACGGAGAGGTTTAGAAGAGCCTTAAGTGCGCGCAAGTCGCACGCACTGCTAAAAAGCCGCAGGGGGCAACAAGGAAGGAAGAAAAACACCGCTAGAGCATTTGATCTTAAGCCATGTTTCCAGTCCAAGTGTGTTAAAATTCTAATGTGTCAACAGGAAAGCAGTGATACGAGTTTGAGCGTCTTTTCAGAACGTTTGGCTTTGAGGCTTATAGCCTTAGTGTGATATTTTTAAAATTAATCCTGGAAAAAATTCTACGTTTTAAATATAATTTCTACAATTTATCTTTATAGCAGAGTTAGAGATTAATCTACTGGGACACTTTTTTTATTCCAAAGATTATTATTTATTTTTTATTTTTATTTATTTATTTATTTATTATTTTTTTTAAATGTTACCCACTTGGAAAAATTTACCAATATCCTTAACTATTTCCCACAAATCCTAAAATATCTCATTTTTGTTTGCGTATTATTGAGGTGAAAAAGTAAAAGGTATTGCGAAATTATTTCTATGAATTTAGTGATGTTTCACTGTTTTTTATTTTAAAAATATGCATCAGTTGTCTAGTTTTTGTTATAACTTCATTCGGTGATTAGGAGTTTTTAATAATTTATCACTACTATTAGCATAATCACTGACTTTACTTTGACGAGACCAAAAATAGGAATCATAATTTAAATGAATTGTGTTCTCCCATAAAAGCGTCTGTCAGAGTTCGCAATAATAAAAAAAATCCATGTTTCAGAACATAAATGTTTCAAATCATCGATGTTTTTTGGTCGATGTATATCATGCATGTTTCAATTCTGAACATCTATGTTTTGCAGCATTGATCTTTGGTTCATGATGTCACATTGTAATTTTATGAGAAGTAATAAAACTTTGATCAGGATATTTTTGTTTTGTGATTTAATGCGTTTCATCAATGGTTAAACTTCCATAATGCAGCCCTGAGCTATAATAAGTATTTTCAGTAAGTTACAGCCCTATAGGCAAGGCTAAGGCAGAAATACATGAAATACACCGCCAGCTCAGGTTATTCCTGAGCTGGCGGTGTATTTCATGTATTTCTGCCTTAGCACTGACTATAGGGTGGTTACTTACTGAAAATACCAAGCCTTGCCTGCAATCATCGAGTTGAACCGAACCATTGCTTCGGTCACTCGTCTGGTCAGTGCTAATTCTTGCAGTGGCTTTCTTAAGAGGTTTTCTACCTTTAGCTCAGGCACTTCCTATTCTGGGCTGATGAGTGCTAATAAACACGAAACTGCAGTCCTTGAATGGAATGACTGAGTTGGCGGTGTATTTCATGAATAATAAGTATCTTTGCAAAACTCAGAATGTCTATTAAATTTCTAAATTATTCACGAAACCTTTTCTTTTCCAGAAAAATTGACAGCTAAACCTTCTAAAACAACAACTGAAGTCAGCAAACACACCTTTAGCTCTTCTTTTATCACACTGTGCTCAACTGACCCAAACAATTCAATAGAATCTACTTCCAGTAGAAATATATCATCTAGTTCAACGGATTTTAACAGTGAAAGAACGCCAGTTACTCATGAAGAAGGATTGACAAGAAACTTAGAAAATTCTACAGATTCAACTGAAGGACTTCAGACAAATGCGACTACTTCGTTCCGGGAGCTGACAAATGATTTGGCACATTCGACAGATTCAACTGAAGAATTTCAGACAAATGCGACTACTTCGTTCCAAGAGCTGACAACTGATTTGGCAAATTCAACAGATTCAACTGAAGAACTTCCGACAAATGCGACTACTTCGTTCCGAGAGCAGACAAATGATTTGGCAAATTCGACAGTTTCAACTGAAGAATTTCAGACAAATGCGACTACTTCGTTCCAAGAGCTGACAAATGATTTGGGAAATTCCATAGAATCAACCGAAGAACTTCAGGCAAATGCAACCATTTCATTCCTAGAACTGAACCTAACTACAGCTTCAACTACACAAAAAGTTTCTTTTCAGTCAACTTATTTTTCCTTGTCTTCTGAACAGAATACCTTATCCAGCAGTACGGGAAACGAAGAAAAAATCACCTCGTTTGTAATGTCGAGTACTGATGACACACCCACACCACCGTCAACTACTGATGAAGTAGATTCGACAGCTACCCTCTACGATTTTCCGAATACAACCAGATCAACAAAAGGTAATTTTTTTCACATTTATGAAAATCAAAAAATGATCATCAATGCCCCCAAAAATAACATAAATTTGCTTCAGATTGTTTTCAATTTTTAAGGCTTGCAACATCCACAGGCAATAAATGAATAGATACGTTTATTTAATGTAGAGAGACACACACAGTTTAAATTGAATGAATTAAATGTAATGCCTCAAAATTTAATACCCATTTATTTATTTAACTTTTTAAAAACAGAAACGCTCTCTATTATCATACGTTATCAACATTATTTACAGATACACAAATTAAAGCGTTATAAGGGTCAACAAAGTTAACAATATAAACCGAAGTAATGCCATTGTCGTACAATGCTGAAGTTTTTTCTTTCTTTGATATGCAAAAGGTGCCGAAGAATTTGATTTACAAAGCCTTTCGTGAACAGAAATGTAGGACTATACATCTTAAGAAAATAAAGTTAATAAAATTATTATGAGGCTTTTCGATGCTCTGATGTATTTCGCTCCAATATTTTGAAAGTTCAACTAAATTTTCGAAAAAGCCTTTTTTGTTTGTCTGCCTACAGTCGTAGAAAAAAAAAATCTTCATTGTTCGTTTGCTATGCATGCTAGGAAAGAAAAAGCGATGTCATCCAGCATCAGTTTATGACTTCTTTAAAGCTACGCAAATTAATTTTTGATAAGGGACCATATATAAAGTAAAATGAACACAAAATTTGAATTTACAAACAGGAACCTCAATTTTTACTGCATGAATGAGTTTCTGAGACTAAAAACAGCACAAAATGTCATTGCATTCCGACTAGTTAAACACAAGATATTACACTGTAAAAACGATTCAGAAACGTTCCTGGAAAATAATAGGCAGCTGATGTGCCCACTTTCTGCCAGTAACATATCTCGCAAAAACCAGGAAAGTTTTCCGCTAAAACTCAGTAACCTTCCTGAAAAATCCAGAAATCTTCCCGTTTAAAGCCTTCGTGTCACTGGAAGTTCAAAGTCATCTCTGGTAGGGATAATATTACAGCTTGGCACCTTCCTGATTTATCAAGACAGTGCCAAAAGCAGTACTGCAAGCATGGCCAAAGCTAAGCTAAGCTAGAATTGCAAGTAAGTATCAAGCATCTCACTTGCTTGCAAGTCTGGCAGAGCTACGAAGTCCATACTTATTCGCTCCCTTTGGGAGTTTAAACAGCATGGACGAGCCGTAAACGAATTGAAGCCGATACACCTTATAAATACTCTCAATTAATCTTTAAACTGGGAGCGAAAATATTTTTTACAACTGAGAGAAGTCTGCATTTGTGCAACTTGTAGCAATTCAGGAAACTTTTTGTGAATGATACTTGATATTTCCAGGAAGGGGATAAAAACCATTGAAATCCCGAAAGGTGACACGGAAATAGTCAGTAATGTTTCTGAATTTTTTTACAGTGTAGTGAAAAACGATTCATAGATCGATAGCGCATTTGAAATGTTTCTTTGAAATGTACTTTCTAGTTCAAAGTTCACCAATCAATATGATCGAGTTTGCGAAATCCTAATTATTTTCTTCAGCGGAAATAACTAAAACCACTCACTGTACTACAGTACCTTAAAGTATTTCATTGACAATTTTCGGTTTTGTTAAAGATAACTACAGTCGAATCTCGATAACTTGAAGTTTATAGCTCAAATATTCCTTTATCTCGAATTTTTCAACGGGTTCCAAATTCTTGAGACTGTTGTTCCCATAACTCGAACTAGCGATAGCTCGAACGTTTTAACCGGTTCCCTGGGCCTTCGAGTTATCGAGTGTTGATTGCATTTTTACCCAACTGGGGAAAAATAATATTATGGCTACAGAATTAAAAAAAATATATAATAATGTAACATTTTGCTCAAAACATAGTCGAAACATAATTGCCTCTACACTAGAGGTGCGACATCGATGGCAAAACATCGATGTTTCAAAACATCGATATTTCAAAACATCGATGGTATTGATACATCGATTAAAAAACATTGATGTTTTAAAACATCGATCTTTTTATCAATGTATAACATTCATTTTTGAATATACTACACTAATTTAAGCAATACAAAAAAATTCGTACCCGACGAATATATTAAAAATGCTGAACCTCAAATCATGAACTAATTTAATAAGAATAATTTCGCAACATCTTCGTATTATAGTAGGACAAAAATTGATAATAAGACAAGCACCGATTAATACAAACTAGTTATAGTAATAATTTCCAAACTGAATGAAACTAAAAGTAAATTTACACCAAAAAAGAATCTAAGAAAAAATGTATCATAGCACTTACCGTCAGTTGAATGATGAGAAAAAGTTGTGCTAATTATTTTTAAAATACAAAATTAATTCTAACAATTATTTTTAAGACCAAGAAATATGTGTTGTTTTGTAAGTTAATAATTAAACACAAATTGTAAGTAATAGAGGGACGACTTGGTGGGGGAAATCGATAAGTAACCCCGAATATTGGTGTTGACAGTTTGGAGAAAACGAAGTTTGTTTACTTTGTCCCCCAGAAGCGCATTTTTCTTTTTGCAAACTATCCCGCTAGTCTAAGAAACATCTCTTTCCAAAGGAACAGAAGTTGCCATTACTATCAAATACTTTAATGCAACTTTTACCAGCTGTGAATTTTAAAAGTTGTAATTATCACCGTAGTAACGTATAAGATTTTCCTTTAGTTTAAGAACTGAAGCTTTGAAATAGACTGCAAGTTCTGGCCAGTGTGAGGTTCTCTCAATAGCTTTGACCTCTTCCTCACTCTCTAGTAATCTTCTACTATCTTGCAGTCTTCCCAAAAATCATCCTCTGCACAGAAAAATTTATCTTATAAAATGGGTGCAAAAAAAATGATTTTTTTTTTTTACTTTGGCAACTTCATAAGTAAACTTAATTACCTAGCGAGAAAATTGGAGCAAATTTTATGATAATTTTCATTAAAATGCAAAAACATCAACATCGAAACCAAAACTTCGATGGTCCAAAAACATCGAAAGTAAAACATCGATGTTAAAAACATCGGTGTTTTGACAAAAACATTGATTTTTCCAAAACATCGACATCGATGTCGCCCCCCTAGACACTGTAAAAAAAATTCGAAACGTTACTGGGTATTTTCCTGTTATCTTTTAGGAATTTAATGGTTTTATCCACTTCCTGGAAAAATCAAATAATGTCAAAAAGTTTCCTGAATTGCTGCAAGTTGTACGAATGCGCACTTTTTACTGTTGTGAAAAATATTTTTAGCTCCCAGTTTAAAGATTAACTGAGCGTATGTATGAAGTGTATCGGCTTCAAATCAACTACGGCCCGTTCAAGCTAATAAAGCGCCCAAAAGGAGTGAATAAGTATAGACTACTGTGCAATATTTTAACGCGAATCCTTACTCAAAATTGCGCATGCGTCAGGTCTCTTCTGGTTTTATCATAACAGGGGTGAAGGAAGTAACGAGCAAGCAAAAACTGAATGCCATTGCCCCTTTTTCAATTGGAATCGTTCGCAGCTGCTAGTTGCGGAGTTCGAGAACAGATAGTACGTTGCTTTGCAAGAATTGCATGCAAGTAAAACCCCTGTTACTTACTTCCAATTCTGGCTTAAATTTGGCCAAGCTTGAAATAATGCTCTTGGAACTGATAAACTTCTTGGAACTTCCTTGATAAATCAGGAAAATGTGACTAGTTATTACATTATACCTTCCTAAGTTTACTCGAATTTTCCGGAGACACGACTGTCTTTTAACGGGAAGATTTGTGAATTTTTCAGGAGGCTTCCAGAATAATATCAAGAAAGTTACTGAGTTTTAGCGGAAAACGTTCCTGGATTTTGCAAGACATATTACTGGCAGATTATTTTCCAGGAACGTTTCTGAATCGTTTTTACAGTGTACGCACCAGCTTTCTGGAAGGGGGCTCCAAAATTCGTTTTTTCAGAAAGCAAAACCAGCTGCTCTAAGTTTATCTGCATTAGGAATTGCTAAACTAAATTGACCTCTTTTAAGATGCAAATGCATTTTACGTACGATTTAAGTATGGTGCATTAAATCGTCTTTGTGTGGCGTCTTACGTGCATCACTTGAATGCATCTTATTTTCTCCACAGTTTAGATCAAAACCTATCCCCCCCCCCTCCAATAAAAAAAGAAAAGAAAAAGAATGACTTAAAAATAACGCTCGTGCAATGGTGCAATATTATAAGTGACTACATTATTGTGATGATCACTTTCCCTCCTTCTTGACATTGAAATCAACTTCCCCTGCTTCAGATTGCAAAATTATACGAACCCTTAAACGGAACAAAAATTGATATTTTAGCATATCATGAAACTTACAGAATATTTCGAGCTCAAATTTTGGATACCCGTGTAAAATCTCTTCTACATCGTTTTTCATTAAAATATAATATGGTTCTGGATCTTTTTTTTTTTAAATATTAAATATGTATAATTCCCCTCCCCCCAAAAATTAAATTAATTTGAACTCTGACATTTTGAATTCAAATTATGTATTTCGCAATCACGAGTTGCGACAGGACCCTATTCATTTCAGTTATTGTTTCTAGAAACGGCTCCTGTCCCCCAATCTTGCCCCTCCTCCTGGGTGGTTACGTGTGTATAGTTGTGTGTGCGTAGGCGCGCGTGCATGCATGTGTAGGCTTGTGGGTGTGTATAGACCTGTGTGTATGCACGCAGGCGTGTGTGTACCGAACATGGTCGCCCCCGACCAGGAAAAGCGGATAGCTCACGACCGGGGGACAGCCGCCGCGCCGCACAGTGGTTCAAAACGACAAAAAAGCGGAAAAAATTCAATAACTTTGAATATTCTCAAAAAATGCTTTGGAAAATTGTTAAAATTGTTGCATGGTAATATTTATCTTCATGCTTGCTGATCGTATACACTGAGAAACCCCGATTTTACGTCCCTCGAATCTACGTTTTCCCCACATTTTACGTTTTTTATCATCAGGTCCCAGTTTTTCCTTACACTAATAATATTAATTTAACAGGGATGGAAAGTTTGTTATTTATGAATTTTCCGCATTTTACATTATCCCTCGGTAGTTAAAAAAAAGAGAAAAAATGTTTTAAAATCAAGAAAATTCCCTCTGTGCATTTTTAAACATAATCCACTCTGTTGAAAGTTAATCCATGAAAACAGAAACGCTTCGGTTCCGTCCGTATCTGACTTTATGGACTGAAGATGAACAAGAAGAAGAGGAAACACAACTTGTCTCTTCTTTCAATACTGCATTTAAGAGCTTAATAAGACTTAAAGACTATTTTCCTTATCATAAAGACCAGGAAAAAACTTAGCAAAATGTTCAAATCCTGGAAGATGCTGTATTTACTTTGGATTCAATGACTCATAATTACTGACTATTTTCAACCTAAACGCTCGGATTCGTTACTTAATGTGTTAGAATGATCTAAACTGGTTTGTACAAAAATGTTCTTTTCGTAAAATATCTTATTTTTACATTTTATAAATGTCATCGTAGCAACCTTTATTACTATTTTTGTTTCCTTATCTGATTTTTGCTTTTTATACATTTCCTGTATTTAACGTTTTCCCATGTTTTATGTTTTTGGATTTGAATTGACGTTTTTCCACATTTTTTGATTCAGGCCTCTGAGAACGTGAAATCGGGGTTTCTCTGTAGTTCAAATTCATTTCTGTGTTTTTAGTGAAAAATATAAATTAAATTAGTCGTATACCACATGCAAGGTTTATTTATTGCAATTGATACCCTCGAACAATATTTTCTGGCAATGTTGATAAACTGAGAACAGCTTTATACTAGAATGATTTCGAAAAGGAAATCAGAAATTTCAAACGTTTAATGATTTTCTAATTTCATTGTTTTATGAACAGAATGGTTATTTAACTTTTTATATAGATTTCTGTATGAGTGTTAAAAATTTCTTTCTCATATGTATCTTCTTTAAAGCCAAACGTGTCCGAAAATTGTTATTTTCAGGTTACTACTGCATTGCATGTAAAATAATGCTCCGCATTAAGCCATAACAACGTAAATCTGTTAAAAAAAATCCTCTATATTTACTGACGAATGTTTCAAAAGCCCCAACTTTCGGAAACAGCAAACAAACGTTTTTAGGCTCTCATGCAAAGCAGTGAAATTGTGACATACGTTAGTCTGGAGCATGTCAGATTTTTGATGACCAATTTGATGACCGATTTCTTTCATAAAAAAGCAATTTACCCCCGTCATACCGTTACGAGTTATTTTCTAACTTACAATATTGGTATTCGTATATAGCGAAGATCAAACAAAAACATCTGCCGCGACTGCAGTCGCAGGTGGTCGCAGCTAAAATGTTGTTGTTTATTTACAGGAAGGATTGAACTATTGATATATGTAAGTTTTAGCCCACCGGAAGCCGACGATAAAAGTATATCCCACAATACTTTTCATAATATTTTAAAGAAAATAATGTTTTTTTATTTCAGTAGTTTTCAATTTTGATGATTTTTTTAATTTTTAACTACAATTGTAAAATGCACTTTATAAGTGTGAAAAACCAATCAGAAATATCTTTTATTAAATTTTAGTCCTCCTTATTGAACGAATGAATTAAAACTGAAGTATAAGGCTGACGTCCGAAAAATTTAAAAACATAATTGTTCAACAATCTGGGCTTATTTTTGTAAAACGAATTTTTTTTTTTTTTTTTCAAAAAACTCTTATGGAGTAAGTTACTACAACTCAAGGGCTAAGTAATTATGGCATGAAATATTTTTTATCTTAAAACTTAAAAATGGCTATTTTTTCCGCCCTTGAACCACTGTGCGCCGCCTGCAGAGGCCGGTGGGCGGTGGTGCTGCAGAGCCGCTGATCTAAAATGAAAAAGGAACCACAACGTCAAGAACGGTCAAATGAGAACAATAAGCAATCGTGATTGCTCAAAAAAAAAAGAAAAAAAATCCGAATTGCGTCTTTGTTATTGTAAAGGAAGTTTTTATACTAGTAGGGTTGGTTCATACTAGATTTAAAAAAAAAAAAGTCTTTGCCGTATCCAAGGTGATTTAAGTATTATACAAAGAATTGTCAAAAATTTATTTAACATTTCGAGTTGTTTTCTTCTTTCTTTAACCACGAAACAACTACTGGAGGAAATTTAAATGGCTTGCTCCAGTATTAGCAAATTTTTGTAAGTATCTTTGTATGATCAAGTTTTATACAAATAAAATTTGATCATATGAAATTGATGCTGATCATAAAAATGTGATAAAAAGGAGGGGATTCTCATAGAAAACTTTAAAGTTGAAGCACATTTTAATGTGAGGACGACCCCTCAACTACAATTAGGTAACGGAATACGAAATTATGTGATGAACAATGTTACTGAAAAAATAACACCTTACACGTGTCTCTAATGTCAATAGTCATCGAATACGAACGAGTATTTCGGAATTTTAAAAACAACACACCTACGCAACCATCTTCATCATTTGAGTTCAGCTCCGTTGTGGCTATACTGTAAAAAAATTCCGAAACGTTACTGAGTATTTTCGTGTAACGTTTCGGGATTTTAATGGTTTTTATACACTTCCTGGAAAAATCAAGTATCATTGTCCAAAAGTTTCCTGAACTGCGACAAGTCGCAAGATGCAGACTTCTCACTGTTGTCAAAAATATTTTTAGCTCCCAGTTTAAAGGTGAACTGAGCGTATTTATATAGTCTGTCGGTTGCGCCCCGAATACGGCCCGTCCAGACTGATTAAGCTCCCAGAAGGCGTAAAGAAGTCTACGGACTGCGTAGCTTTGCAAGAATTGTAAGGCGGGTAAAATTCATGATACTTGCTTGCAATTCTCTCGTATCATTGGACATGTTTGCATTACTGCAATTGAAACGTTCTTGATAAATCAGGAAGTTACCGAGCTACTATATTATGCGTACCGATGTTTACTTGAAGGTCCCAGAGACACGACTGACTTTAAACGGGAAGATTTCGGATTTTTTCAGGAAGCTTCCAGAATAACTTCAGGAGGGTTACTGAATTTTAGCGGAAAACGTCCTGGTTTTTACAAGATATGTTACTGACAGAAATTGGGCACATCAGCTGCCCAATTTTTTCCAGGAAAGTTTCTGAATCGTTTTTACAATGCAGATTGACGAGCACAAAGAAATGCGAAACTTCGGTCTCTGGATACTATAACATCTTCTGATTGCTAACTGACAACTTTACAGTTACTTGAGGGTAGTTTCGAAGTATGTGGGTTTACTTTTTATTATTTCGCTTTGTAAGTATAGTTGTCTTGAAAAGAAATAGTACGCTGATCAGTGCTGCCCTCGACTGCTATGGTATGTTTGCATCAAATTGCATCATATATGTTTTTTGCTTTTCATTTTGTAACACTAGGCACATTTTGTCTCTGACGCAATGGATGTGTATCCATTATAGAGATAGGACATAAAATATTACTAGAGAAACAAAACACTTGTAATCGTGAATTCTTTCTTGAGTTTATAGTTCAGTAAAAGAGAATATATTCATCTGTTTACAGGCACAGGAAGAAATAAAGACAATGGAGTGCATGCTGCAGCCTATGCTGGGATCGGTATATTATCTTTGGCAATGATTCTGATTTTGACAGCCGGTGTCATTTATTCCAAAAAGTAAGTTGGTTTGTTTGAATTTTAATTTGCTGTCACTTGGCGTTAGTTTCATGCGTGTTTTGGTGAAGTTCACATACAATTTTTAAAAAAAGCACCACTGCATGTTTTTGTACTGCATGTTTCGTTTAATTAATACGATTGCACAGATTTCTTTCTGCGTATACAGTATGCCAACAGAAGTCCCTTGTCACTCTCTTAATTTCGGAACGGCTACTGCTATCTTTATAAACGTGGCGTCTAGGTATAGTAAATCGGTTGTGCGCCACCGAGTTAGACCGATCACAGCGTCATCGTCACCTTGTGGAAAAGTGCGGAGTAAGATTTCGTATCTCGAAAACCCAATAAGATGGGGGAAACTTTCTAAGGGATCTTTAGGGAAAGCAATTGAAATACAAAGTTCTAGAGCGTTATTGATTTTGTACGGAAAGACACCTCATTGACATGGATGTGAAAAATAGAACTGTTAAAACATGCATTTGGTTTTCAGGAATTCACGTAAACGTTTCGGATTCATGTTCCTGTGACGTCACAAAATTTGGACGGAGAAATAATAATCATCCGGTCAAAACATGACACCAAAGTATGAAATAAAGGCATATTGTTGCAGCTTGTAATGCTTTTTCTATCGTAGATCATTTTCTCACGTCACAGCTAAGGAAATCACGGAAACATAAAAGCGTGGTTTCGTGTCTATTCTTAGCATTGATGCTCACAAGGTGTCTTTTCGTAAAAAATCGATGATGGTCTGCAACTTTGTAAATCCCTTTTTTAATCTTTGTCAATTCGTATTCGGGATAGAAGTTCTAACTCCGCGATTTTCCACTAGGTAGCGCTGTGAGCGGTCTCATTCGGTAGTGCATATCCGATTTATAGATTAGACTCCGCGTTTATGAAGATAGAAACAGCAGTTCCGAAATTAAGAGGGTGACAAATGACTTTAGTGGGCACACTGTATATTAAGTTACAGATGTGAGGAGGTGTCATCAGAAGTAAACTCATAAACTTTCCTACACCAAAAGGTTTATTTGAAAATTGATTTATTTTTCCTTAAAGGATATACAGGACGGCGTTCCATTGCGTTCTTACCCTAATTTACTCCTAAGTTTTGTGATTAATTTATGTATTATAATGACCCGGTTAATTACTTTTTTTTAAACAATCGCGCATTGCTAATTATCTTCACTTGACTAAAGTTGATGTTGCTCTGATTTTTCTATTTGCCATGACGACGGTTGTTTTTTATCTTTACTTAGCTCGAAGCTTTCGTCGTCATAGCGACAAATCGTCTTCGGTTATATTTTTTTCAGGGCTTGAATCAGGCAGACTTTATATTTTATAAAAAGGTTTTTTGTGTAAATTTATTCCTATTGGGAGCTTAGTCATCTGGACGAGTAGTAATAGAACTGGATACTGTGCTTAGCAATAAAAGTAACCGCCATTAAGCCATGGCTAAGGAACTAGATAAACAAGTTCAGTCTTTGAACTGGAAGTTAAAAATATTTTTGTAGCAATTCAGGAAACCTTTTCGAAGAAATACTGAATTTTCGCAGGAAATTGATAAAAACCTGTGAAATCTCGAAACGTTTGCATCTGAATCTGTAATGCTTCAGAATTTTCTTACTCTTAAAATATAACATTAATGTAAAATTATATTTCTAGGGATGCTTGCCCCATTGTTTATTACTCTATTAAGAAATGACACCTCCTTATAATGAAAAAAACCTTGTGAAATTCGCATAAAGCATTGCAACAGCTTTTAGCAACAGGGAGAACAGCAAAGAACTTGCTGTTGTCTCACTTTGTGCAATTAACCCCTTAACAATCGGATAATTTTTAAGAAAACGGTCATAAAAGTGTCCTTTTTTTTATTTAAGAAAATGATATAAAAATAAGTGTATGAACAACATGTGCATTCATTTTTTCATGTTCAATATTTTTTGGTTTGAAATTTTAAAAATATATAAAATTTTATGAAAAGTCAACAAGCAAGCCCAAGCAAGCAGCGAAAATTTTAGAAATACGTCTTTTATACATTAAAAAATAATTTTATTAATATTTTGTGTAATATAAGTAAAGATAACTAAATTTTTATTCTGTGGTAAATTTCAAAGCTTGAGATACAGAGGCCAACGTCACAATTTGCTAAGTTAGAAGCAAATTTCCTTTCTTCATCTACGCAACTACATTTAAAATCTGCTATTACATTTAAAATGGACTGGTGCTGCTATCTAGTGTATAAAGAGAGAAATAAAATGTATTTGGGCAAAGAAATGAATTGGTTTTAATAGTTTCGTCGCGTTAATATTGCACACCCCAGCACGGCGCAATCACGGGAGCAAGAAACCTAGGTCGAAACCCCAGCACGGCATAGACACGGGAGCGAGCGGGAAGGGGTTTTAAATAAAATGAGATTTTTTTGACTGAGCAACATTTCTTTTTAGCAGCAGAATCAAAAACTTCGTACAGGAGAATAATTTCAAAAAATAAAAAATATTTTCTGAAACTTTCCATGCATCAACGGTATTCAACCTTTTAGCTTACCGTTTTCTTGAGAAAAAAAAGCATATCTTAGCCTTATCCAGCTCAAGTTTATGAAAATGTATTTTCATCTCAATTGTATCATAATGCTAACTTGTCAGTAAGATAATAAATAATGAAATAGTTAATGTTTTTTTTTTAAATTTTCTTTTAAAATATATTTTTTCACAAAAAAAAAAAAAAACAAAAGGAGCAATACTAACTAACAAATTAATGAAAACTATGCGACCCGTGCGGAACTACGCACTGTGCTACGAATGGCTTCATATGGCATTCAACTCTTTAAAAAGTAAACGGGTAAGGGAAACGGAAAAAAGTACATGCACAAAAGAAGAAATGCAATTTCAAGACATCAGTAACAAAACCTCGTTAAATACCATGTTGTGATAATGAGATCATCGCTCACTCTTTGGTTTTATGTATTTTCGATGCAAACATAAATATCACTAAAAGTGTGACTGAGTGACTCGTGAAAAAGCAGTAGTTGTGTATGAAAAAATGGGTTGTGGCAAATAGTCCTGCCTATGTGATACTCTGACAAAAAAAAAAAAAGAAACATTAAACTGATATGTATTGGCGCGAATTCGAACTCGCGCCATTCTGATTATCAGTACGACACTCCAACCAACCGAGCAAATGCGCCGAAATTTAAATGCCATTCATTGAAACAATGTGTAATAAAAAACAGCAAAAAAGCTTTTTGCCAAAAAAAAAAAAAAAAAAAAAAGGAGCATGGATCTATGCTATATTATTAGCCAGCATGATACGCTTTAGAAAAATTCGTAAAACATGGAATTTGGTTAAGGAATAAGGAAGATATCTCGTAGCGATTGCAACTAACATTCTAGAGAAATAATAAATAAGGTTGAAAAGAATGTTTTTTAATTTTTGAAAATTGATACAATTTCCCATAGAAGGCTGCTATAAACATTACGGCTTGGAAGCTAGCACATATTTTTCTTTTAATCGAACACTTAAAATTCAAAACCAAAACCAGTTGAACTGAGTCCGTTTTTAAGTGTAATTTTTCGCACGTAGACAAATATAATTGGCTTTTTTTTTTATCCGAAGCAGAGGAGAAAATGATTTCTTACTTATAAAATTGATAGTAATTTTAATGTTTTACTTCGTATTCGAATAAATAGTTAAAGGCTTACTGGGTGAAACTCGTAATTTCAATTTGAAGTAGTATTTTCTTATTTATACAAAACATCGAAAACTACTATTAGAAAAATCTACATTTCCGCGCACAAAATTAGAGTTTTTCTGCACAAAAGGGATTACCATGAGGTCCGAATTTTTAAATCTAATACTTTTTTTTAATGCCTAAATTATGCTTAGTTTTCTGAACGAAGTCAAATCTTCGCAAAAAAAAAAAAAAAAAAAAAAAAAAAAAGGAAAAGAAAAGAAAAGACAAGAAAAAAAGAAAGAACACTTTTCGATTAATAGTCAACTTATCTGAATAATAACTGTAGCCTGCATTAAGGAGTCGAAGCATCAAGGAACATACCCGTCGCATTTCTTTTATTGCCTTACGTGTGTTATTTATTGTATGTTTTGCGTACATGTAATGCATAACATTAATCTAACTTAGCTATAATAGCAGGCAGCACAGGCGGGCCCGAAGTTCAGCTAGTGAATAGCCGGGCGCTCAACCGATAAAAACGTATCGATTTGACCAAACAACTCAGTCTAGTGCTTTTAAACTTTATTTAAAAAAAAATATGTATATACATATGAATGAGGTCGTTTCCAAAATTTTATGAGCATATATTTTTTTAAAGAGCACGCTTAAAAACATACGCTCTGACAATTTTGTAAATAATTTGTTTAAGTTTAATACTTTTAAAAAATTACTTTAATCGGTGCACTTTCATTGTTTCCGCTTCTGTCGATGACATCACAAATGATGAAATGTCATTCAGTGTTGCCATTCACAGAGCAAAATATTTAGTTCGCATCTTTACTCACGTGTATTGGCAACGATATGGCTGATAGCAAGCGTAAAGCGCAATATTTAATTCGCTTCTTGATTATCATAACGTGGTAGAAAGATGCGTTAAAGTGCATCATTTGTGACGTCATCAAGACCACGCCTTGTTTGAAAAACCGGACAAGTGAAAAAAATTAATGAAAATTAACTGTTTTGAAAATGAAAGTATTTTCTGGGTCTACGTTATTATTATTATTATTATTATTATTATTATTATTTTTTTGCTTATTCTATCAATTTCAGACTCTAAAAGTCGTACTTTTGACTGAAGGAAACAACCCCATTGTGATTTTTTTTTTTTTTTTTTTTTTTTTTTTACCGAAAGCAGCGCAAAAAAATTGGAAATTGGACTAGACTTTTGTTTTTTAAAAAAAAAAGTATACACAATAACTTCAGGCATCAGGCTGCATCAAGATTCTGCAGCAGCAAAGGGCGTTTCCGAAAAATTGATTTTTAGATCGTAGGTCTTTCTTTCTTCATTAGCCGGCCCGATAATCATTAAAATGAGGGGTTAATTTCTTCAAGAAATAAGAAAGATCTCGCGTACCGACAGAAAAATAATCCACAGAAATAATGTATAAGATACGATATTATAGTGCCTAGAAAAAGGGCACTATAACGATATTGAAGAAAAATATTTTTATTTTTGAAAAATTATGCAATTTGTTATCGCAGGCTGCTTGAACCGTTATGGCTTAGATGGCAGCACGTGTTCGTCATTTAACCGAATAGTAAAACTACAAAATCAGTTGAACTAAGGGGTAGCTTTTCGAATGTAGTAAAAATGCGAAAAGGAGTTTGCGAAAAGGAGAAGAAAAAAAAATGATACCCATGAAGTTGTTAGAAATTTTAATATTTTACTTCGTATTTTATTAAATATTCATGGGTTAACTAAATGAAAAGCAAGCATAATTTCAATTTGGGATAGTATTTTTTTTTAATATAAAGGGTCAAAAACTGTCAAAACTGTCAGGGTCGGATTAAGGATTTCGAGACCCATAGGCATTAGAAGTGTTTGGGACCCCCTAACACGTGTATTTATAACATAATCTCATATATTATTTCTCTAGCCTGTATTTCTGTCACCACGCAAATCCTTTATCAAATTTCATAACTTACACCTCATTTTAAAACTTATAGTTTTAGGTTCTGACTACAATTTTAAGTATTACAATAATGTTTATTAACAATTAATACAGTATCTAAAAGGGAGCTCCATTTTTTTAAAACTTTTTCCTTTCTTTCTTTTTTGTTTTTCTTTTCTTTTTTTTTTGAAATGAACTTTTTTTTACATATTTTCAACTTTTAAGATTTCTCCGGTGCCCCTCGGAACATCGGGGCCTTTAGGCAACTGCCTACATTGCCTATTTAGTAATCCGGCCCTGAAAACTGTGTGTGTTAGAAGAATCTGCATTTCAGTACAGTCAAGTCCCGACTTATGCGGGGGATGCGTTTCAGGACTGCTCGCGTTAGTTGAAATTTCGCGTTGTGGAAAAATCAATGAATACAATTTTTTTTAGAAACGTGCCAAATTGTACATGAAAATGCCAAATTATATATTTTATAATTATAACTATATTTTAGACATTTGTATAGTTTTATTTCATTATTTTGTACGTAAAATTATTTGTAAAAATTAGTTCGTAATTATTCTTTTGTACCATTTGTGTGGATTTTTTCGAGCAATAACGATTGCTAATTGTTTTCATTTGACAATCCTTGATGTTTGGTTCCTTTTTCAACCCCACCGTCCTCTACAGGCGCGACTCCTCCCGGTAGCCGCTGCTCCTGGTCGGTGGCGTCCATGTAATACACGCACGCACGCTCGTACATACTCGCGCACACATCCACACACGCACCTTTACACACACGCCAACGTACATACACACAGGTCTACGCTCACACAAGCCTACACATACACAACTATATGCACACGTAACCGCTAAGAGGAGGGACAGGAACCGTTTCTAGAAACAAGCGAGTGGGGTAATATGAGTAGGATCCTGTCGTGATTGCGAAAAACATAATTTGAATTCAAAATTCAAATTAATTTTGAAAATTCGAAAGTTTTTTTTTTTTTTGCACTATCCACCTCTTTAACTACATCATGGTAGGTAACATTAACGGTGCCCGTTGCACGAGCGATCGGTTACGTACAGGTCGGAACAAATTTTATCTGCTTCTTTCAGTTGAGAGATTGGGGGAATTTAATATCACCATTGAATCCCTCAGAAAAAAAAAAGACATTATGCAGCGTTGGAACTGCCAAGGATTCTTTCACTCCTCGTGTAGTTGTACACGACCCCCTGTTTGCCTTGAGTGTGCAGGTCAGCACAAAACTAAAGATTGCCGAAAACCCTCAAACATACCCCCCTCATGTTTTCACTGCAAGGGTGAACATCTTGCTAATTAGAGTTCAAAACGACAAAATCTCATCGTCTTGTACCGGAGAAATAAAATTGAAACTTGCACTATTTCGGGACTCTCGCCCAAATGTTCAAGTGCTGTTAATGCAATTTAACAGGTCCCCCCTGTTCCACCTAATTCAAATAATGCTGTTATCGATAAGTTAACAATTACTGTCCAAAATCCTCTGCTTGAACTGCGTAAGTAGTTGATTCACTTTTGTGTTTCTTCTATCTACCACTTTATTTCTTCTCCTCTTTTGATACTACGTTTTTAGATTTTCCCGCCATTTATGTTTGTTGAATAGGCGTGGCTTATTCAGTAAGTTACCGCCCTAATGCCAGGGCTAAGGCAGAAATACGTGAAATACACCGCCAGCTCAGTCATTTCCAGCCGAGGACTGCAGTTTCGTGCTTATTAGCACTCATCAGCCCGGCATAGGAAAGTGACTGAGCTGGAGATGGAAAACCTCATAAGGAAGCCAAGAGTGCCAAACAAACTGGTAGCTAATATAGAATTAGCGCAAACCAGACGAGTGACCGAAACAATGGTTCGGTTCAACTCGAATTTTGAAGGCAAGGCAACTTACTGAATATACAAGCCTTGCCTTCAAAATTCGAGTTGAACCGAACCATTGTTTCGGTCACTCGTCTGGTTTGCGCTAATTCTATATTAGCTACCAGTTTGTTTGGCACTCTTGGCTTCCTTATGAGGTTTTCCATCTCCAGCTCAGTCACTTTCCTATGCCGGGCTGATGAGTGCTAATAAGCACGAAACTGCAGTCCTCGGCTGGAAATGACTGAGCTGGCGGTGTATTTCAGGCGTGGCTTGTTCGGCAGATTTACGGCCGTCCAATGAGCATGCCGCTTAATACTTCACATCACTGGAGGTGACGTTTCATTTCAAATCATTACGAATTTTCATATGAATAATTATTGTCACTCTTTCCCTCCCTTGCCGCTCAATAATTTTTATTATTGATTGCTGTATTCTTTATGGACGTGGGCCTAACCTGCGATCTTCAAGTAAAATGTGGTAGGCAATATCCTAATTAATTAGACCCAGCCTACTACATTATTTAACTTTTAAGTTTTTCTTAAATGAGACCGATCAAAAGGGCTACTATGCTCTGCCATCAATAACGCCCGCCGGCGGATCATCCGAATGCAGTAAAATGCTACTAGGCGTGAAACAACCGTACAAACCTGCTTTTTTAAATCACATATAATCTAAGCACGCTACTTGCTAAAAGTTTATTATACATATATTTTTTTTTGAAATAAAAAATACTGGTAGAAATGATTTTAAACTGGTTCCAACTGAAAAGCAGTTGAACATGGGTCAGTCGGCCCTAAGGGATCGGAGAAAAGTTTTCGATAAAAGTGCGTCTTGGCGACTTTTTCAAAGTTCGCCACATTTTTTGGCGCCAATGTCTAGGCGCTATTTTTTCCGCTCTGCCAATGAAAAAAAGGGGGGAGAAACGTATGTTTTTTTTCTAACCTACTGGAAAATGAATGAAATGGAGTTTTTTCATCAGAAATACAAGAAAGTGGAACATCAAAATGTAAACAAAAGGTTCAAAAACAACTAAATCTCGAGAAAAATACTAAAAAACTCAACTGCTTAAAAACATTAAATATGAACTAATCTTATCAAATAAACACTCAAAATTACATTGAAATGCAACGAAAACTAGGCAAAAAAAATTCTTTAAAAAAACGGTAAAAAGCATTAAAACAAATAATTAACCTATTAAAAAAGAAATTAATTTTAATAATTTAATGCACAAAAACACTAATTATAAACTAATCTAAATAAATAAACCCTAAACTATACAATAAAATGCTGCGAAAACTAGATAGATATATTTTTAGTAAAACGGTAAAAGAGCATTAAAACGAACTTAACACAGCAAAACAGAAATTAATCTCAATAAATTTACTCCTCAAAAACACTAAGTATAAATTAATCAAAATAAATAAACCCCAAAAAATACAGTAAAATACTACTATAACCAGACAAATAAATTTTAATAAAACGGTTATAAAAACATTAAGACAAACATCAAATCAAAAATTAATTTGGGAAATATCCTGAAAAACACTATTATTTAACTAATCTCAGGCCCGTGTCCAGGATTTCATAAAGGGAGGGATTGAAACTTTTTACCTTTTGTAACTTACGTTTTCAAAGAAAAACCAACTACGCGTGTTGAATAGTTCATTTTAGTTCGATACCTAGACCTTTTTTTTTTTTTTAAATACGTTTTGTGTGTGTGTGTGTGTGTGTGTTTTTTTTTTAATGAAATCTTATTTGTACAGTTGAACACTTCGTAAAAGCACACATATTTCTTTTATGCCACCTAATGCTAGTTTCTTTCTTTTTTTTTCTTTTGTTTTTCCATCAAATAACATTTGAACAGGAATTTAATGAAAATAAAATTTTATTTAAAAAAAAAATGCTGTTTCGCATAGAAACATTTTTCTAAAGTGTGAAACGACTAATTCATCCAACACTAAAGGCGTACCATAAAAAAACCTAACAGTAAGCAAAGTAACCATTTTCCCTGCCCCTAAGTTTTTTTTTTGGGGGGGGGGGGGCTACGTCATTGTCTAATATTGTTTTAAATAATTTTCCCCTGCATGCTTACAGCATTGCCGGACTCTCCAACAACCATTCCATTTTTTCAAGCGCTTAGAAGCGAAGGTGCTTGGGAATCCTACAATTGAGGAAAATGTTAATTGTTAAAGATGGGGAAATATTAAAGAGGGTGAATACTGTGTCAGAGTTTAACTATAAAATTAATTAAAACTTAAAATACGTTTTGGAAAATCGTTTAATAATTCATTGATTCTTTTTTCTTTCAATGGTAGGGGTTTAACCCCTAAAACCCTCCCCTTAAACACGGCTCTGACTAATCTAAATAAATAAACCCTTAAAAATTCAATTAAAAAATAAATCCTACAAAACACGAGAAATTCATTCATTTTCCACGGAAGTAGGATAGAAAAAAAAATATTTTCACCCTTTCTTTTTCATTTGCAGAGCGAAAAAAATAGCGTCTGGAAATGGGGGCCAAAAAGTTTAGCAACAGTTGAAGGAAAACACATAAAATCACGAAAATAAAACGCATGATTGCAAATAGGTTTAGCCTGATTAGAGCAAAATCTAAATACATCTGGACTTAAAAAAATAAAAAAACGATTGGAAAGGATAAATTTAGGATTAAAATAAATATTAGACTCCAAGAAATTAGTTATTTTTGTAAAATTAAGCACTAAAAAAGAGGGGGTGGTTATGTAACAATGAAATCACTGCATCCCATGCCGTTTTATAAAAACTATTTTACAAATTTAAATTTAAAAAAGTAAAAAGTTGTACTCACTGCTTGCAGGTTTTCAATAAGATCCTCTTAGTTTTTTGAAAAAAAAAAAAACGCCCAATTTAAATTAATTTAAAAAAAATTTGGCCACGAGGAAAAATCACCGCTGCACTCCCCTCCGAAATGCGAAAAGCGGGGGTGGGGGAAAAGGCAGGGGGCGCTCCGCTCCGTAGTGGGTAGTAGGGTCCAGGGTAGGGTCAGAGAAATAAAGGGGTTGCCGTAGTATCCCCGTAGTGGCGCCGGTTTGCTATGAGAGCAGTTTATCGCCAGGGAAGGGGAAAATAGTAGGGTTGCCGTAGTATTGCGACAGTGGCGCTTGATTGCCATAAGAGAGAGATTTATCGACAAAATTTGGCGACATCTCGAAAAGCACCTTTATCGAATATTCCCTCCTAACTATTCACTATTCGGCCCAGTTATACTAGGCATTAAAATCGCAAAGTGCGATGTAGTTCTGATTTTTTAATATGTTGTTTGTGTCAGTTAGGGTAGAGTAAATCTAAGTTTACAGTTTTCAAAAAGTTGTGCTCGCTGCGAAATTCGCAAAAAACTACGAAATTTTTTGGACTTTTTTTTTTGTTTTACCTCTTTAACACCTAAACTCTGACGCTACCCTTTTACAGATTGATTTGGATAAGCTGCTCCGGGGGTGCATGGTGAATAGGCTTTATTTAAATATTACTAAATGCACTGTTTTGAGTTACAGTCGCAGATCTGAGCCATTCTTGCATCTTTATAAAACTGATCAACAGTGTTTATCGCGATCCGACTTTGCTACGGATTTGGGCATCAGTTTTAAATACTTACTTTGGTTTTACGCAACATATTAACAACATTGTTTCAAGGGCATATAAGGTTCTTGGTTTTCTTAAACGCAAGACTAAAGATTTTTCTAATGAGGAAGCACTTAAAACGCTTTATTTTTGTCTTGTGCGCTCCAAACTCGAGTACTGCAGTCTTATTTGGGATCACTATTACAATAATTAATCTAAAACTCTTGAGCAGGTTCAATCCAAATTTGTTTATTACTTATGTTACAGAACTAATAATCAAAATGTTTTAACTTAATTCTTACTCTCATTTATGTAATATTTATAATGTTTCCACTCTTAAATCACGCCGTGAGCTCTTGTGTCTTCTTTTTTTCTACAAGGTTCTGCATAATTTAATTGACTGCTCAGATATCGTCAGTTCGATACAACTTGCTGTCCCAAGTAGGACTCCTAAGAGTCATTCTTCTTTTAAAAATAATTTACCAGCCGGAACTACGTTGATAATTTTAGTCTTTTTAAATTTTACAATTTTTTTTAACATTCATTGTCATGATTTAGATATTTTTAACTTGTCATTTTACAATTTTAAATCTTTATGTTTTTATATTTTAAATGTATAGTTTGTTTTAATTGCTTTTTCTATATTGTTGCCACTGTAATTGGATTATTTCTGCAGTGTGAAATGCTTTTAATGAATAAATAAATAAATAAATAAATAATAAACTATGCAACTTTTGATGCTGAATATGAATACCCGTTTGAAAGTACATTAAATTGTGAACTTTTAATGGTTAAGTGATGCTCTGTACGACCAATAGCTGAGGAGATATTGTACTTCAAATATTGGCCTTTTTTGGCGATGAATGAAAAAATTATGCTTTGATTACATTTCAGGCCAAATGAGACACAACACGCTTCAAGACAGTATGGAGGATTTTTGTTTCTAAAGAAGTCGGCAAAGAATGCTATAATAAAACTCTAGCGTGTGTTTATGTAAGCTATCTGTGTTGGGAAAACACTCCGGTCATGAAGAAAAAATACAGGCTAATAGTTAGCAGCCCTATGCAGTAACGCAAACATTACTTCCCCTACGTATCTACCTTTCGCATTGATGAATTTTCAACTGGAAAGTCACCTACCTAGTTTTGAACTAGTTTGTTCTAGTGGAACTCGCACGGCTTTGCCCGTAGTAGAACATTAAAAGGTCATTTGGTTCGCCTGTATATTTACAAATAATGGATAATGAATTTCTCGCCAATTTGCTATGCTCATTTGCTAGCCCATGTTACGGTTCCACGTTCTGATAATTTGGTAATTTACTCGTCCGCGTTGTGATAATTTGCTCGGTAAAATTTTCTTAAAATTGTAATAAAAAGAGAACAAAATCGAATTTTCAAAAATTCGCTTCGAGGTGCACAGCACACCCCCATGGTATAAACTAATTCTGCGCCAAATTTCATGAAAATCGGCAGAACGGTCTACGCGCTACAAGCGTAACAGAGATCCTGACAGATAGAGATCCAGACAGAGACTTTCAGCTTTATTATTAGAAAAGACAGAGAACATTTTTGATATCAGTCGAATTCAATTATCCGAAGACGGATGAGCAGAGAAACTAAGAACATTAAATGAAAATGAGTGCTCACTCATTCTTTTTTGAAAAGAAAATATAAACTCTCCAAAGTCACCTTATCAAACGCATATGTTCAGACGGAAACTTAGAACGTAAAAGGTCTCCCTGTACAATTTGTGTGGAACATTATCGAATGACTGTACTTTTTGAAAATACCTTCAAGCAGAAAGAATGGAAAATAGAGATACACCTGGAAACATTAATTCACTTAACAGGTCTCGATTTCAACGCAAAAAATGCTCGCCTACATTTTTATGAGATCCAAAGAAGGGAAGAGGGGGGGGGGGATCAAGGGATTTTTTTGCACACTGAAAAAGGAATCACAGTTTTTGCAATCAATAAATTTTCGCCTAGTCTGTGAGCATACTTCTGTAATGAACAGGTTCTAATGAAACTAATGGAGAGCCTAAAAGAACTAATCTGTAGTTGTAAAAAAACTCGACAATTCAGCTGTTTGCTTTTCCACTGAGTTTAAGGAATTGTGTTCACGTCAAACTTAATTGGAGAACTGGAATGACTCTGGGATATTTGTATTGTCACAGTACACCAGAACGACTGCGCGCTAGAGCAATATGGTCATAACAACAACAATAACAAGAGAAACAGATTGAATCCGTAATTTTATCCGAACTGTCATCGAAAAAAGTACATCTCAACAGATCGTGATCGTTGATGGAGAGAATGTGGATCTACATGTTCATTATTGCTGTTTTTGTCTCAAACATTCCAGACATTTCCTTCCAGAAAAGTGCCAAAGTCCAGTTAATTTGTATTGAGCTTTATAAATTTTTTTCAACCGAGGAAAAATGGAGTAACTCTTTGAACCGCCCTCTTTCTTCACGCAGTTTTTGGATGTAATACCACATCTTTCCATGTCTAGCTAAGAAAAACAAAACTTAGAGGTGTTTTTCAAATGAACCGGTGCTGTGTTGACCTGACGTGAGTCACGAAGCCCTAGCCAAAGCTGTAGAGATGGAACTAGTTGCTCTGTGTGGAAAAGAAGCATCCACTGAAACCCTGCGACAATATTAAGTGCCACATGATCATCAAAGCAGCATGTAACACAAATGTGAACCGATTTTGATAGCCTTCAACCACAAGAGTAGCTTTATTCCATTCGTACCGCAAGTACCACCAAGTAAACAAATGATTGGCAGAGGAGAATGATAACTCAGAGTAGAGTTGGTCGAAGACCAACATAAATTTTGAGATTGGTTCTTCACCAATCACAACATTGAAAGAACCATCCTCACCTGTTCTTTTCATATCTTCCTCATCTTAGTGCAAGAAGGGATGTATGGGAGCATGCTCTTGTTGTAGAGCTGATCTTAGCTGCTCAGCTTGAAGCAATCTGCCTTTTGAAAAGACCACACAACATCTTTCCCGTTCTAATTAACAAAAATGAAAAAATAAATAAATAAATAATAATAATAAGGTGAAAAAATAATGGACCTATAATTACCTTCTTTTTTTCATATCGGGAGCTCGATCGTACTCTTCAAATAAACCCTAAAAACCAAAACATTAAGCGTACTTCATTTTAAAGATATTTTTAATGATAAATCTAACAGTTAAATTCCGTGTGGTATAACCCCCATTAGAATTGCTCTTTTCACTAGCATTTGCTTTCGATTTCCGGAAAAAATCAGCTTTCACACAGAGCTTCTGACCGCCTATTGTGAAAGCAAAAGCAGTTGTGATGACGTCAGAAGTGATTGTTTGTCTTTGTTTTGATTTGCCAGAGAATGTGGCGTGCTTTTTTCTAAGCGCTCGGATTCGTGCAACTTAATTTTATTCGGCCACCGATTTTTTTTTTTTTTTTTTTTTTTTTCAAGAATTACGGAAATTTTGTTGAGAGTTACGTACTTCGTGAATTTTGAGTGGCATTCGATTTAATTTCCTCATGCTGCAAAGATGTGAATTGGCAGTTTAGTTTTTGAGCGGAGATTTCATATCCCACCGCCGGCAACGCGATGCCTGGCTCTCCGATCTGTGACCTCTGAACGCCACTAAGATACGTTGTGTATGAGAAAGTCTGTGCTGGCTGAGAGCTTTTTATTTTGGTTGATGGCATTTTGTGGTTTACCAATATTTGTGCTTACTAGTGTTTTCCTTTTGCCGTTCGAATCGGATTTAAGAGAGAGATTGTGAAAGTGTTATTGAATCTACAGACTTCGTTTTTGGCTTTAATGAAATTCAATTAAATTTACCATAACAGCGTATAGATTTTTTTTTCCCCCTGTAGGGTGGTAATTTTTGTCGATATTTAACCTGAAATGTGATCGAAGCATTTTTTTTTTTTCATTTTTCGCAAAAAATGGGCAATTTTGAAGTACGATATCTCTTAACTATTGGTAGTACAAAGCAACATTTAAGCTCAAGTTGTTTAAAATTTAATGTACTTTAAAACGGGTATTCACATTTAGAGTAAAAAAATTGCATTCTTTAGGTGTTATAGGGAAAAACCTAAAAAAAATGTGCGAAGATTTCGCAGTTTCTAGCAGCGAGCACAGGTTTTTGAAAACTACAAACTTCGATCTATACCTTAATCTGACTCAAACAGCATATTTAAAAAAAAAAAAAAGAGAACTACATCGAGCTTGGCGATTTTATTTCTTTTCCAGTAGAATATGACTTTATTATATTTATATTTACCACTTACTTAAAAGAAAAACTGATGTCACGACAAACAAAATTTAAATTTGTTATATCTCCCCCAGTCCAGTGGTCTAATTACTCAATAGATGATGCCCTACCCTAAAGCCCTGAATTGTAGCTAATTGTAGCGACACGTCCGCCATCTTGAGGCCAACCGATGCGTTTCTCTGTGTCGGTTATGGTGAAATAGCGTGTTTTGCTTCTTGATTGGGGTTTCTTGTTAACTCCATGTTAATCCGCAATCAAGAAACACCACATTCAAGTAGCAAAACACTCTGTTTCACCATAGAAGAAAGCATCGGTTGGCCCCAAGATGGCGGACGTGTCGCTACGACCCCAGATACACGTAAAGATAAATATTGGCCAAAGCGAATAGAAGTTCTTTTTCCGAATATTAGAGTAGTCATGATGGTATTTTTATGGACCCTGGGACTGGAAGTGGGGAAAGGGGAAACAACTAAGTGTTTCATTCATCTTATTCTTTAAACGATTAGGTTTTGATTTAAGTTACACTTTTGGACGTATTTTACAATTCCGAGAATAGATTGACTTTTTGTGTGAGTTTTCTTTTAAAATGATCTCAGATTGCATTTGCAATATTCATTCCGTCGCATGCAGTATTTTTGGTGTCAAATTTCTTTAACAGCTATGGTGCATTCAGGGAGAATTGATAGCGGAAGAAAACAATGAAGGTTGCTGTTCGGCGTCACAGTTTGTTACATTCATTAACTACTTATTGGATTAGCAGTTCTTCTTAGGAATATTTCACTTATTCAATTGGCGCTGTTTTCGCCATTCCTTCGCCAATCAAACAACGTCACCGCCTAGTGCCACGTTGCTGCGCTTAATTTCCCAATCTGTTTTAGTTGAATTTACATAGTGCGATCTATCATCTACCTTCCGGGGAAATAAATGGGGTTTTCCCCATTTACCATTGTTTCTGGGGTAAAAGGAAAAGCGTAGGTGTAAGAGGAAACATGATTTCAATCACTAACAAAGAGTCATAAAATCAAATTCTTCACACCCAGTTACTCTCAGAGAATGGACACAATGCACAAAACTTTATGTTTCAATTCAACCAAAAGAAAGGGAAGGATTTAAATTTGAAACATTGAAATTATGTCTCCCTTTACGCCCAAGATTGAGCACTACTGATCTTATAGTATTGTAATAAACTAATGAATATTATTTGAATCTTGATGTTCAAAGAGTTCTGAAAAAAAAAGGAAGAAGGAAGACAATTCAGAATGATCGCTGATCGAATGACCTATGAATGGAAAGCAAGGGCGCCCATATAGAAGGCAAATGGGGGCTCACTAATGAATATGATTTAAATCTTGATGTTCAAAGAGTTCTGAAAAAAAAAAGGAAGAAGGAAGACAATTCAGAATGATCGCTGATCGAATGATCTATGAATAGAAAGCAAGGATGCCCATATAGAAGGCAAATGGGGGCTCAAGGGTTCCCCCCCCCCTAGAAATTAAAAGCTTTCAGCACGTTTTTCTTTGCAGAAATGTAAAAACATTTCTTCTCCAGCCGTGAATGAATAATTTATTAAAGATGTCAAACTTTAGTAACTCTAATTTGCACTGAAATCGGTTTCTATGGGGAAAATATCCTGCAAAACCATGGGGGAAATATCTGAGCCCCCCCCCCTTTAAAATTTTGTATACGGGCGTCCTTGGTAGAAATACTATTTGATTTTCCTTTCGAAATGTCACGGTTAAAAAAACAAACATTCCGACTCAAAGCATCTTATAAAAAGCAAAAGACAATAACAAAAACAAAAAATCATATCAGTACTATATTAGAGTCGATTACACTGGTTTCCCGTTCAGTTCAGGCAACATTCAAGTGTGAACTCCGCTTACTACCAGTTTTTTTGCTCAATAAGAAAATAAATATATAAAATCTCTTCACATTTAAGTTCATCTGGATTTTGGTTGTCTTGAATTGCAATCGCAGGCGTGTTTAGAAATACGCTAGCGAAAGGGATGGACTTTTATATAGAACTGAAGATACCGGAGAGGAGATGGAGGGATTCATTAATGTCAAGTATCTACCGTCATTTGATAAGGTGGTACTTAATTCATGACATAATGTTAAAGCGTCTGGTAATAAACAATTTGAGCTTCCCGCTTGTTCCACTAAAGTATAACTATTAACTATTCATAAGCGATATTTGATTTAACCGATTTTTTTTCTCCGTTCGTTTCCTAAATTCCATTTTTCGAAATGAATTCTAATCCTTTAATATTCTCAAGTACTATTTTTGTACATTATTTCTGTAGCCTGTTTTTTGTCGCTACGCGAGATCTTCCTCAAATCTTGATCAATGGCAAGACAGTAAAATAAATGAGCCGGGGAAGCTCCTTGATGCAGCCTGTGTAAAATGACTGATATTTGGATGTTTTTTTTTTTTTTCTGGTTTTTGTCTTGAGAGCTTTGGCTTCGGTCAGAAAAACAAAGCATAATGTAAGTAAAAATATTAGTTTCAGATTTCAGGACAACAAGGTAATGATTTTTTGTTCGGAAAAATAAATCGTATACAGTCGACTCCCGCTACAATGCGATTAAACTTACGTGAAATGGCTATAACGCGAATTTTTCACGAGGAACGAATTTTAGTGCTGACGCGAATTCTTCGTCCACAACACGAATTTTTTTGGAAGGAAGTATCGGCTTTGTTACTTGACTAATAAATATTGATTTCGTGAATGTTACTACATCAATTCCTCACGGACACCGAAAGTTCATACATCAAATTAATCTATGCATCGAGTTGTTAGTGCATTAAACAACCACTCAGCATCTTTCTTTTTCTTTTTTTTTTTTTTTCATTCTAAACATTAAAGTTAATGAAATATAACGGCTCCTTAGTGCAGTTTCATCTAAAGTTTGAAGATGGGAAGAAAAAGAAAGTTTCGCACAAAGAAGAAAAAAGGGGTTAAAATTCTCGTTATGCTTGAAGAACTATAGAACGTAGACGGTAGAGCGACAATAAGCTTGAGTGAATCTTCCTTATGTACAATTAAAAGTCAAAACAGAAAGATATCCGTAAAACTTCAGAACTTAGTTTTAATATTGAAGCTTGAAGAGTCTCAGCAAAGTTAATATTATTAATATGGAAGCTGTTCTTATATTGTGGATTAAAGAGATCAGGAAGCAGGGCTGTTGCTATAAATGGTAACGTTATAATAGAAAAAGCGAAGCAACCGTATTTTAAAATGTATTAGATAAGAACAATGATCATGAAGCATAAATTTTCACCATCTTCACTTTTTAACTCTTAAATAATGCTGTATCTTCTGTGCAGTACTATTTTAGTACAGCATTTTATTATTAAACCATACTGTGCGCAGTGTGCACCTCAAGGCGATTAAAACGCCGACGAGTAAATTACCAAATTATCATAATGTGGAACCGTAACATGGGCAAGCAAATAAACATAGCAAATTCATCATCCATTATTTGAAAATATACAGACGCACCAAGTGATCTTTTAAATTTCTATTTTGGGCAAAGCCGTGTTGGTACCACTAGTTCAAAATAAAACTAGGTAAGTAACTTTTCAGTCGAAAATTCATCAACGTGAAAGGTAGATACGTAGGGGAAGTAATGTTTACGCTACTTGCATTAAGCTGCCAACTATTAGCATGTTTCTGTTTTTTTTTTCTTCATAACCGGCTTGTTTTCCCCAACACAGATAACTTACATAAACACAAACTAGAGTTTTATTATATCATTCTTCGCCCACTTTTTTAGAAAAAAATCTTCCACACTGTCTTGAAAAGTGTTTTGTCTCATTTTGTCTTAAATGTGAGCAAAGCATTTTTTTTTTCTTTTTCACCAAAAAGGCCAATATTTGAAGTACAATATCTCCTAAACTATTGATCGTACAGAGCACCACTTAAACTTTAAGTGCTCACTATTTAATGTACTTTAAAACTGTTATTCATATTTAGCATCAAAATGTGCATAGTTTAGGTGTTTAAGAGGAAAAATTAAAAAAAAAAAAAAAGTCCAAAAGTTTCGTAGTTTTTTTGCGAATTACGCAGCGAGCACAAGTTTGTGAAAGCTACAAACTTAGATTTACTCTGCGGTAACTGACCCAAACAACATATTAAAAATCAGAACTACATAGTCCAGTCAATGAACACATTATAGCGTGCATGGAATATGTGACAATTTTTGACTTCAGAATATTGTTAGGGGTAGTTAGTAAGTAAACATGCTAAAAGTCTCCGAGCCTAGGGGGTGAGCTAAAGGAGAGAGGGAGGGGAGAAGAAAATTTTGGGGTTTTCGAGAAAATGTCGGAAACGGTGAAAAAGTGCATTTAAAATAAAAATTCAAGCTAAATATACTTCCTATGAAACTGTTTCTACACATATTTGTCGAATTTCCAATAATTTTCTGAGTACAACCTTTGAAAAATCGATGATTTTCGGAAAAATTCTCTCCTTTTGTCAAACATTTGCTCCTTATGCTTCCCAGAATCAATATTCATGAAAATTGTCAATGACAAAATTGTAGAGCTTTGTATTTCTTTCAATTTGGTATGCTATTTTTATTTCTTTTACTCAATCAAAAGTTAGACAATTTCAAACACGCACCTTCATGACAAAAATTGGAACACTTGCCATTCACAAATTTCAAACTGACTCGAAAGAATCGTGCAATTCGTCTTTCCTCAATGAATTTAACAATCCTGATGGACAATGAAGAAGTATGTGTCGATTACTACAACACAAATGATGTTTAAAGGGGGAGGTCGTGAAAAATTGTGACTTTGTGACAAGGGGGAAGGAAAGAGTAAGAAGTGTGACATGAAACATTTTTCAAAGCGAATATGCTTATGAAAAGTAGCTTATAAAACGAACTTTGTGACAAAGGGGGGAAGGAGGGTTAAAATGTTGAAAAAATGTTTGGACAGCCCTTTTTATTTACAGCCCTTTACGAAGGAATCGGACGAAGACTTGCAAAATTACGTATATGCAGTATGAATTTGTGGACTGAGGACGTGCAGAAAGTCAGCAATATACATGCTGTTCAAGGAACTTGATAACAACATTGGTTTAATTTAATTGGAATTTGTTGTTACTAAGGTTACCTAGTCTACAAAACAGTTAGGAAAAAAGAGACGACTGTATAAACCATGTGGACATCAATGTCAGTTAGAATATTGAAGCGACGGTCAAACAAGAAGGTTTCTGTCCAACTTTCATAATAAGTCAGCTGACAAATCCCTAATGGTGAAGTTGTTGAAAAACGGGACAAATATGCTCCGAGCTTTAGGTGATGTTGACGTTGATGTTGCGAAGACGGCTATCGTCAGATGGAAAAATTCTTCGGTAGCCATCATTGGAAAGGAAGTCTTCTCTTGATAGCCAAATCCCTAACTGGGCACAACATTCTGCTGTCAAAATGTACCAGAAATCTGAAATCATACATCATGTATCTAAGGTATATACAAACCGTACAACAGTTCTTCTTCCCCTGACTCGATTGATGCTCCTAGGGTCACATGTATCGCTCATGGTATGGTGCTCTAGTCACAGAAAAGTCCCTCAACGAGTTCCGTTACAGATCATTTATCAAAGTAGCTGCAAAACCTCAAGAGTGATCTCTAACTCTGCCGTACCACCAGGTACACCTGTAGATAGGAATTAGTATGGTGAAGTACCGGATTGGGGGTTTGGGAAAGGAGGAATGACCACCTCGTGCCGAAACTCTCGGAATCGGATGTTGCTCCTGACGGAATCTTGAAGATAATTTTGACCGATTGCTTTTCTAGAAGTGACCGGAAGATCACTTGTAGAAAATCATATTTAAACTATTCTGTCGGAAGCTTGTATTGCATGGGCAGATGTAACAATTTATTTAAAATATTTATCCAGGACGAAGGGGATGACGATGACATGAATATACTACCAATTTCTTAGAACAACTTTTCCACTGCTGGTGACATGACCCTTCCGCCTCAGAATAAAACCAAGATGTCACCTTGAAGGTGATATTTTCATTAATGTAACACTAAAAACTATAATTACAAAAAGGTGCTGCTGGTCAGCTACATTTACCTTATTTCTATTATTAAAATTTTCATTATCATGCTATAACGTCACATATTCATTTCAGTAAGAATAACGAAATTGAGTACATGTTAGAACTTCATAGTTTTTGATTGCTCGTCAGCTGGGTGTCGCGGTGATTAGGCATAGGGTTCGTATTTCTTTGGTATCAGGTTTGAATCTGCAGTTCAAGTGTTCAACCGGTGGATTTTCAAGACACAGAAAACCGTCAGGGTTCTTGTCACATGATTGCTGCACAAGATCCCTTGAGTGCCTGCTTGTCACAGACACTCTGAGACAAAAGGAATGAGATAATTATTATTTCTTTTTTTTTTCTTTTTGAAAAATATTGGTTTTCAAGAACGCATACCTAAAAAAACCACTGGAAATGCGAGATAAAAACAATTTCACAATAAATTTAGTTAACTTTCACTTTTATTCGGAACACATTTTTCCTGCCGTTTCCGAGATATAATCAAAAACCACAAAATTTGACTCCCCCTTCCCACCTTTAACTCCCTTTCCCCCTCCCCCCTGATGTCCGGGACTTTCAGTATGTCTACCTACTTATTAAATACTTCTAACAAATTTCTTACTAAGTGCTGGCTTTCTGCACTTCCTCAGTTCACTTTCGTTATATAATGCCATGGGTGTGGAGCTAATTCATATACTGCATATACGTAGTTCTGCAAATTTTCGTCAAATTTCTTAGTAAGGGGCTGTCCATAAATGATGTTACACTTTTTTTCAATATTTTTGATCACCTCCCTATTTTTCACAAAGTACTTTTCATAAACTAATTTCTATAAACATATTCGTATTAAAAATGCTTGATGTTACACTTCTTGCTCTTTCTTTCCCCCTTGTCACAATTTCGCGACCCCCAACCCCTTAAACATAATTTTTGTTGTAGTTATCCACAAATATTTCTCTATTGTCCATCAAGATTGTCGAATTCATTGAGGAATTAGCAAGTGCGCGATCCTTTCGAGTCAGTTTCAAATTTGTGAAAGGCAAGTGTTCCATTTTTTTGTCATGAATATGCGTGTTTGAAACTATACTTTTAATTTGTTGAATAAAATATAACAATACAGCATGCCAAATTGAAGGAAATTTAAAGCTCTGTCATTGTCAGTCATGTCATTTAAAACTTTGTCATTGTCACAATTTTCATGAATATTGATCTTGGGAGGCACAAAGAGCAAATGTTTGACAAAAAGAGTAAATTTTTTCGAAAATTATCGATTTTTCATAACATATACCCAGAAAAGTATTGGAAATTTGACAAAGATGTGTAGAAACAGTTTCTTAAGAAGTTTATTTAGCTTGAACTTTTATTATAAATGTATGTTTTCCACCTTTCCGACATTTTCTCAAAAAATCCAAAATTTTCTTCCCCCCTCCCTCCCACCTTTAGCTCACCCCCTTTTAAAATGTTTACTTACTAACTACCCCTAACAGTATTCTGATGTCAAAAATTATCGCATATTCCATGCACGCTACATCCCTGTTTTGAGCACTCATTGACTGGACCAACATCGCACTTTGACGATTTAATATCTAATGTTACAGGAAGTCAGAAGACCGAATTAAAAATCATTTCTACCAGTATTTTTTGGTTCAGAAGTAAATATATTAATAAAACAACTTTTATATGGCTCGTTATTTTGGCCATTGTAATTAAAAAACGTGGGCCTGAGACTGTTGTTTCACGCCTGCTAGCATTTGTATGAAGAAGGTCTGATTTTTTCCGTCTTCTACAAAACCGATCGCTGTCGAAACGTGCACCGATACTGTTTACTATCAAGTTGTAGTCAATTTCCACACAAATGGTACAATCATAGAAAAAAAACGAAACACTTTTAATTATTCGGCCATTATACATGCTAGAAAGGAAAGAAAGGTGTCACCCGACTTGGTTTAAAGTTTTCTTTAAAACTACGTAGGTAAAATTTTGATAAGGGACCATATACAAAGCAAAATGAGCACCAACTCTTGATTTTCAAATAGGAACCCCTAATTTTTGCTACATAATTATGTTTAGACCGCAGAATACAGCCAGTATACGAAATTTCACTGTATTCCGTGCAGTAGAACAGGAGTTATTAACAAAAAACGTTTTAGGGACCGTCTCCACATTAAAAACGCTTCTTTCAAGGTCACGGCTTAAGTGGAATGTAAACAAAGAAAAAATCGAGATTATCCAGCTCAATTCATGATTTTTTGAAGTTCTCTTCGATACTTTTAGCCGATTATGTTGCAGCAAAAAGCGATTTAAGGTCTTTTTTTTTTTTTTTTTTTTGAAAAAAAAAGTTAAAATATTTACTGATTTTTGTTTATCTGGATTAACCTAAGAAAGATGGATGGGGTTTGGCTGGTCCATCGTATAGATCGTTGTTTAATAAATCGAGTAATGACAAATTAAAAGTAATTTAACTTTTTGACTTTTTCTAATATGAACCTATTAGATTGCTTATATTAAGCAAATTAGCCTCATAGAAATGTAAATATCAAACCTTATACCTAAAGTCATGATGTGAATACGTTTGATAAATGTATTGCGTCTATGTTGCTGGTTTATTTTGGAATGAATAGAAAGTCTTTTGATGTAGAATGGAATTGCGCGTTTCTAATTTCTCAGAACATCGGCAGAAGTTATGGTCATCGCACACAAAAATATAAAAAATATACCGCACTACGTGGGAAGACGCAGCATTAAATAGATTGGAGACTCGAGCGAAGCAAGGTCAATTTATTTGCTCTAAATACATAAAATGAAAGAAGTATCAATCTAAAAAATAAAACAGAAACAGGAGAATATAAATACCCGTTAATGAGCAAACCGTTCATACTCGAACTTTATTTGGGAAAAATTTGGTTATTTGAATTAACACAGTGGACAAACACAGTAATTGTTCTAGCGGCTTTTTTGTAATCAAAAAAAGAGAATTTGTTTTAAATCCAAATTTGATGCGAAAGATCATAATGCGTGGTATTATTTAAAAAGCATAACACAATCGGCGGTTTTAGTTAAACATGTAATGGCTCATAAAAGCAATTTAGGAAAGTAATTTCTCAATGCTGTTTCTAGCAACGAGATTCGAGATGGTCCAATCCGTAATTAAAAAAAGACAAAAGTAATTTTAGCTCAAACCAAGGTGAACCGAAATTTGACTTCTTGTCATTTCTCCGATTTTGTAAGATTGCTAACAAAACCTCGCATTATTTGATTTTGTTTCGCAATCTATATACCTGCAAACTAATATTTTCTCTCGTATCTGGATGGCTCACCTATACGCGGCACACCCGACAGGCGGGTTGATCTATCCAGAGCCTACAATTTTGTCCTCACGATAGATTTCTCAGACTGGAATCGGAACTAATCGTGGGGGATGCAGAAGTCGTGTTATTGAAGCTGAGATTTTGAATAAACTGGTAGGTAAAGTAAATTTATCTCTTCGCTTCAATGACATGACACCTGCTTCATTGGTTAAACCTAGTTAAGGGCTGTTGGGCTCATTATTAGGACCCACAGCAACCATCGAATGGGATTACTAAACCGTAGTTGCATCGGAGTTAAGACGCGGGACGCATTCAGTCCGCGAAGCCGGTCCGTGGGGCCCCTTGTTTGCTTAATTAGTAAGGTCAGAAAGTAAAAATAGTTCCAGTGGCATAACGTTGGAGCCAAATATTCAGATATTGGATTCTGAAAAACATGCATATAATAAGATAGGCATCTATAATTGATAACAATAATTTATTATAACTTTCTTTCTTTGTCGATATTTTTCCATGTTATTCAAAAAAGAAGAAAATTATTTGAAATTTTATCTTTGTCTTGCGGGAATGATTTTAATGTGAAATGCACCGACAATAACTGAGAAAGTAAATAGAAAAATAGTATTTAAATTATAATTAAGAATAGACAAAAACTCAACTCAATCTAACACCCAAATTAATGTTTTGTTAAATCTTTGACGAAGTCAAAAAAAAAAAAAAAATAATAATAATAATTAATTTGAATTTCGTCATCTTGAATTCAAATTATTTTTTCGCAATCACGAGTGTGTTTGTATGTGTGTGGGGGGGGGGGGGGGTATGTGTATGTGTGTAGCATGTGTGTTTGTGTCTGTGTGCAGTTATGAGTGTGTGGGTAGTTGTGTGTATGAGTGTTTGTGTGCGTGGGGGCGGGGTATTTGTATGTGTGTGTAAGCATAGGTGTTTGTGTCTGTGTGCAGGCATGAATGTGTGGGCAGTTGTGTGTATTTGTGTGTATGTGTAGGTGTCTGTATGCATGCGTGTGTGTATGTGTTTGTGTGTGCGTGTGTGTTGGTGTGTGTATGTATGCGTATGTGTGTAGGATATGGACGCAACCTGGAGACGGTTTTCGCTAGAGGAGCACCTCGTGAGGCCGGTCGACGCGACGGGTGGTGCTGGCAGAGGGTGGCGCCGCGCCGGTGGGAAAAATGATAGCACGTCAAAAACAGTCAAATGAAAGCAATAAGCAATCGTGATTGCTCAAAAAAAAAAGTTCACAATTAGCCACAACAATTACTTCGCGTGCAGAATTCGGGCTCAAAACATGCGGCCCACTACTGCGACCGACATTTCCTTTCCTACATCTTAACACATTGAAAATTATTCAAACACTATACAAAAAAAAATAATAATAATTCCTGAAAACCAGTAAACTTATCTAAGAGCAAATATTACTTTTTGACCCATCTGGATACTGTTAAAGGCGAAACTTCACACTGTCGACTATTTTTCGAGTACTTTTTCCCGATTTAGGCAAGGCAATAATTTTTCCTTTTAGTAAATTATCACCGAAAAGAGCAATTAATTCTACACTGTCTATTGCAACACGACTAGCAAGACAATGAGGTTTTGTTGTATGTTTCTGTGAAAAAGTTGTGCATGTTTATTTATTTATTTTTTGAGTTATTGTTTTACAAAAGGCAATGGCTAAACGCAAAAAAAAAAAAAAAAAAAAAAAAAAAAAAAAAAAAAAAACAGAAGTTTTTTAAGTGTAGCTTTTGATTTTAAAAAGTTCTATAAAATATTCTTTTATTAGACAATGAAGTAGTGTTTCGCATTATTTACACATTGACATCTGAACGATATCCACAAAAAACTGACGGTTGCAATATCGTGTTGTTCTTCTGCAGAGACAGCGAATAAATTTATGCATTTAAAAAATTCATAGACGAACTCTAATGTAGAAAATCCACGTTATAATTGGTTTGCTTATTTTGTTGAACAGTTTTTTTCTTTTTTTACGAAGAAACCAACTTTCATAATTTCTGTTTTAAAAAAGTATACGTTCCCCTAAAGTAGGAAAAAATGAATTTTTTTGCATACCGCAAAAACTACTGAATATTTGGAGCTCAAATTTTGGATTCCCACATAAAAGCTCTTCCAGATTGTTTTTCTGTTAAAATTTAATGTGGTTTCAGATCATATTTTTTTCAAAAAATATTAAAATAATTCATAAAAAAAACTAAAATTTCATTTTAGGTGTTGTAAATTATGTTTTTATTATTGGGTCGGTTCATATTTTGATATAAAAAAACAATCTTTGCCGTGCCTAATATAGTTTTTGTGTTATTAGTAAAAATATCAAAATACGTTTTAACATTACGAGAGGAATTTTTCAAAACTTGATTCTGAAGTAACGGCTGGATCGAATTAAACAAAACTTTGTATACAAAGTTAAAAAAGAATGCTGATCACAAATATGGGATAAAAAAAGGGGGTTCTCATTGAAAAATTTGAAGTTGATGCTCGTTTTAATATGAAGACGACCCTTTAACAACAATTTTTTACCATAATTATGTAGAACTTTTTATTTCTGAAACAATGACACCTTACACGTGTCTCTAGTGTCAATAGTCTTTGAATACGATCGAGTGTTTCGTTTTTTTTTCTATGACTGTACATAAGAATACTTACTAGCTAATTTTTTAAAAATAGTCTTATGTACAAAATGAGAGTATATAACATAATATTTTGCAGGTAGTAAGCAATCGTCACTCACCTGTACTGTTGACGAAAAGCGTTGCATCTGCAGCAATAAGGTTTTGAGTTATTTAAAGAAACACATTTTGGGCTCCATAAAACAACAGATAAATATTTTATTTTAACGGTTTTCTTCGTGCTTAATTTTCAGTGGAAATCAAATAATAAGCTACGAAATTAAGCTAAAATGGAAAAGATGGCAAAAATGACAAAAAAATGCATGTACTGCGCTTCAACTTCCCACTGTAATGCTAAGTCGTGGTATGTAGAGGAATGTGAAGCAGAGTGAAATAGATAAAATAACTTCCTTTTTTTCGAAGTGTTCTGAAAGTTATGGTACATAAAGAAAGAATAATGTATTTTACAATAAAACTTGAACTGAAATATTATTCATTTTTGGCAATGAGTTAGTACCCTCTGAAAAAAGGTGGAAATTTGCATTTTTTTACTTCCTTTTACAAAAAAGGAAGTATTGTATTCGCGAAAACAATTTCACTCAAAAATCGATCTTAATTTCCAATTTTCTCCCCCCCCCCCCGAACGAATATTGAGGTGTTTTTTTTTTTTTTTTTTTCTCGATCCGATCACACGTGGATATATGCCTAGGAACGTACATGTACCCGAAATATCCATTTTGACGATCCCCGTCAACTCGATTATCGACGATCCCCGTCAACCCGAACAATTAATTACATCGAGTTTTCCAGTGATGACCGTATGTATGTGTGTACGTACGTATGTATCTCGCATAACGGAAAAACGGTATGTCCTAGAAACGTGAAATTTGGTATGTAGACTCCTAGTGGGGTCTAGTTGTGCACCTTCCTTTTTAGTTGCATTCGGATATTCCTAAGGCGGTCTTTTACACCTTTTTGGGGGGAAATACTTGTTAATTTCAATGCTAACTCAAGTGGTATTATAATTTGTCAAACACTTGGAGATATATCGACAAGCTTTTGGCTGCCAAGTTTAGTCGCCAACTTGGCAAAAAATTTGGCTTTTTTTTTTAAAGTCTGGTTTAAAATTGGCCAATGTTGGTGATATTTGAAGAGTTTTCCACTAAATTACTTTAAAATTGCCAAATTGCCAATAATGGGATAATAAATCTGTATAAAACGTTTTTTTTTTTGGTTCGGTTCGCAAGAAACAAGGGGTGAAAATATTTAGTGTTTCCTTGCTTACTCCAAGGCGCTGTTATCATTAAATTTTCGTAAAAGGAAGTCATGTGATGAACACATCAGCTCTTTGTCACAGGGAAAAGTGGAAAATAAAATATTTTTATACTGAAATATTTTCTATTCGATCAACAAAAGTATTTTTAATCAAAAAAATCAGTATATTAGAGAGCAAACAAACAAATTAAAGAAAAGCAAATGAAAGTCGTTGTTGTTTTTTATTGACTCTTTGGCTTTTACGATGTTTTACGATGTTTTACGGCTTTTACGAATTTTACGATGAACTTTAGTGAATTTGATATTCTTAGTTTCTTTTATTCGCTTTCTTTCTCTTCAAAATACTTTACAATCACATAAACATCTGACAATATTTTCCAGTTCACTATGCATTTTCTCTAAGGAAAATTTCAAGGCACTGTATAAATTTTAAATATTATCTCGCCAAGTATACTGCTCAATGGCGAGGCAGGACAATGAACCAATACCGGTGACAACAGATTACCATTTGTTTCACTAACAGAAGAGGTTCTTATCGATGTTCAGCACAATTGAGACGAATACTGAAAATATATGTTATAACAGTATTGCTGCAGTTGCTATTCGAAATACATTATACTGCGCAGCAAAAGACAAAATAAAACCGTTAAAATTCTTATGACACAATTCACCATTCTTGCCGATTCTGATGTAAAATGTCACCTGAAATCGAATATCACAAAGGTTTCTGGCGTCACCGCCCACTTCTTGGGAATGGCAACCCCCCCCCCCCCCTCCCAGTTTCTACTGTTTTGTATAGGCATTCTTTTTATTTGGATGTTACAGGAGCATTATATCAGCCATTAACATTCTTTTGAGGGGCTAGAAAGGTAAGTAGATCAAAAGCATCGGTATGTGTAGCAGATTGGGTAATTCATAGGGGTGTTCTCCCCTAAAATATTTTTTTTTCATCTAAACCGGTCCTTTCTTCTTTTAGAGGTTTGTTTAACAATTTTTTCAATTATTTTCTTGCGTAAAACCAGGGCATTTATCTCGCTCATATGGGCCCCCTGCCTAAAAAAACTTTCACGTAGTAAAAAAAAATATATCAGATAATCTTCGGCGCAGGAGTCGCACCACAGATCTACAGTGGAGAAAAATTTCCCGTATTATTTATATTTATTCACATTATAATTTCAGCATAAAAGCAGTTCAAACATTTAACTACCAGTTTTTTCATACAATATAAAACTGATAAGATACAGAATTCGCCTTGCTTAGTGAAATTGTTTGGAAGATTTTTCCATTGTTTCACGCACAGTCTGCTCTGCTTGTACGAGGAGGTAAAGTTGAAAGACCTCGTAAGATGTGGTTGGGGTACTTCATCGGCGTTGAGTTAACGTAAGGAATTACTGATATGTCTCTCTCTCTCTATTTCGCGCAGATATTTCACTAACGCTCACTCCGCCCTGCTACGACGGGGAGGAGGTGTAGTTGGTATTCTTTATCGGCGCGGCATTGAGTCAATATATGGAATTACTGATATAGCTTTACAGTCTCGAAAATCCGAAGTAACACAAGGTCGCAACCCATCTCGGAAAATTTAAAATTCGAATTACAATTCAAACATTTAACTACCAGTTTTTAGCCTACTTTCCCAGTAAAAGTCAGAAAAAGAAGAAAAGAGCTTGAAAGAAGGCTTAATGCATCTTTAAAGTGTCGCGGAAAAAAAAAAATCAAAAAAAAAAAAAAATAATAATAATAATAATAATAATTAAATAAGTATCGAAAAATTAAAAATTGGAAAGTACGGTATTGAGATGGGAAAAAATGTCTGTCGGTCTACAGCTCCGTCGATCTGTCGGTCTCTCGGGGCGTCGGTCTGTCTTTCTGTCGGTCTTTCTGTCTGTCCCCCCCCCCACCACCACCCTAATAACTTTTGAATGAATAGCCGGATTCGAACAAACTTTTGTTTTGTTCGAAAGATCTCGGCGAGGACACCTCATTCCCATATTTCACTTTTTGATTTGAACTATTTTTTGTTCAATTTTGAACAGTTCAAAAAAACTTAACATTAGCGCCTACGGGGAAACTGAAAGTCAATGTAGATTCCGTACTTGAAGGCGGATTTATTTCAAACAAATTTTGTAGGAAATAGCTCTTGACGCCAAACTCCAGACTCCGACTCCGAGAATTTAGAGGCACCTGACTCTGACTCCGACTCCTGTGTCCGACAATTAATCGGACTCCGACTCCCCGACTTCGACTCTGACTTCGTAGCTTTGGCAAAAATTTATACACGGAAGACAAATGACTGACTCCGATTCTTGGACATTCGTCTCCGACTCCTTTATCCCAAAATGAGATGGACTCCGACTCCGACTCCGCAGCTATGGTTTTCACTGTGAAATAATTCTTGTTGATATGATTTGTTTTTATTTTCACGCTAAAGTTTTAATTTAGGCATTAAGTTTTCGGTGAATAAACTAGAAGTCATTTATGTTTCTACATAACGATATGCGCAGTCGATTTTTTTTTTTTTTTTTTTTTTTTTGACACTGAAAAGTATTTTTTTAAGTTGACATTTTATTGTTTTTATTTATTTTGGTAAGTGCATTAATTCATTTAAAAAATCATTTTTGGCAACAGTAAAAAAAGAAACGATTTTTTTTCTTGATATGATGTATTTATTTAATAAGCTTATTAATTAATTTTTTTAAGGGAAAAAATTGTATTAGCTGCTTTGTTTAAAAGGTGCTGCTTTTTTTTTTTTTTTCAACGCATGTAATTTTTTTAGATGTATGAGGAATGAGGAATATTTTATTCCTAGAAATTAGCAAAAATATGTTTGAAACAATTTGCGAAATTAGCAAAAATATGTTTGAAACAATTTGCGATTTTAGCTATTTTTGAGAATATTGATCAGGTACTAGGAAGTAGTATGGGTATACGGGAAAGTAGGCTCGTATAGTTCTAGACGGAACTTCTTGTTAGTACAATTCAAAACTGATAACTTAAAGAAATCGCTGCTGTGAAGGACACTTATATCGCACCAGATGTTTCACTAACCCTCACTCCTCCCTGCTACAACAGGGAGACTCCTCCCTGCTACAACAGGGAGGAGGTGGTTGGGATACTTTATTGGCGCGGCGTTGAGTCAATATATGTAATTACTGGTATAGCTTTACAGTCTCGAAAATCCGAAGTATAACAGGGTCGCAACCCACTTCGGAAAATTGAAAATTCGAATTACAGTTCAAACAAACATTTAACTTCCAGTTTTAAGTACAATTCAAAACTGATAAGTTACAGAATTCGCTATCATGAACGACCTTTATGTCGCATAGATATTTCACTAGCACTCACTCCTGCTTATTACAACGGTGATGGGGTGTAGACAGACCTCCTGAGATGATGTTGGGTTACTTTATGGAATTACTGATATAGCTTTTCAGTCTCGAAAATCCGAAGTATAACAGGGTCGCAACCCACTTCGGAAAATTGAAAATTCGAATTACAGTTCAAAGATTTAACTACCAGTTTTTAGTACAATTCAAAACTTATAACTTACAGAACTCGATACCGTAGTGCACAGCTATTTAACTAATGATCACTCCTTCCTGCTACAACGGGAAAGAGGTGTGGTTGGGATACTTTTTCATCGCGGCGTTGAGTCAATTTTTTTTTTTTTTTTTGTCGTGTCCATGGACAATTAAATGGCTCCGTGTGTCTTCAAGACCGCGCCCGCTAGCTGCAACGCATCTGTGCTGTAGAGGACCTCTCGAAGTTCTGAAGCCAGTGGCACCATACCCAGCTGCAGAACATGTGGGATAAGGGCCGGGCACTCAAGAATGTGATCCGGAGTCAGTTGGGCATCGGTGCAGTTCTTGCAGGGGATATAAGTTCTCGTTTTGTCGGGAAGAATTTTCATCCCTTTATAGTGGTTTGTTCTTAATCTTGCAATTGTAGATGTTAGGATTCTGGGGCAATCAAAGTCGGTGATGAGGGGCTTCTTAAAGGTATGTGGCAGAAGTCTATGTTTTGCGACAGCATTTGAGTCTGCTAGCGTGATGGTGGTGCAAGGTTTGCCAATGTTTCTGCCTTCTTTTGCTAGGGAATCCGCACACTCATTCCCTTCAATATTCACGTGTGCCGGTATCCATTGCAGCATGCAGGATTTTCCATTGCCGTGCAAGTCTTCGAGTAGGGCATTTATGGCAGAGGTGATGTTGGTTGCTCCGTTTTTGATTGCTTCTAAGGCCGCTTTTGAGTCAAAGAAGATTGCCAATCCATCAGTTGGGACGGAGATCTCTTGATTGGTCATGTAAAAGGTGAGTGCCTCCTTAATCGCAAGAAGTTCGCTGGTGAAGTTAGAAGCAATTATGCCTGTGTTGATTTTATGTGTATATTTATCTCCATTTGGAAGGAGGAAGAGAATGCCAGCACCTCCTTTGTTGAGGGATGTGTCAGATGAGCCGTCCGTATAGACAGTCACAAAGTTACCCTGGGAGAACTTTTCAATCGTCTCAAGGCCTTTTTGTCTGAGTGTTTGTGGGTCTTCTTTTTTCGAGCATGGCTGTAGGAGGTTCAAATTAATCTTTGTTTCCTTTGGTGGCTTTCTGGGAAATAGAGGCTCTTGCAAAAAGTTCAAGGTGGAATGCTCTAACTTTATTTGGCTCCTGATGTCTCCATCAAGTTGGAGCGTTGATGATCTTTTAAGCCTTTTCCTGTCTTTCCATTCGTTGAACACTCTGGTGGAGATATGGTCTTTATTGTAGCAATGTAGTTTGTTGGTGAACTTAATGGTGGTAAGATTGCGCCTACACTCCAGAGGAGGCAGACCACATTCCTGTTCAGCTTTTTCGTTATTAGTGGAAGAGACTGCGCCAATAATAATTTTTGATGCTCGGTGTTGTATTGAATCTAATTTATGTTTGGAAGTGGCGGATGCCGGACACCAGATTGGGGCAGCATATTCAAGTACTGGTCTAATAATAGAGCAATAAGCACTTTTTAGGGTTTTAGGTCTTGATCCCCATGTAGTTCCGCAGAGTTTTCTAAGTATGTTTAATTTTCCAAGCGCTTTGTTGGAAGTTTGTTCAATGTGCTTTGAAAAGCGAAGCTCAGGGTCTAAGGTTACTCCGAGATAGGTAGGGAAGAAAATCCTTTCGATGTTGGAGTCTTTAATTTTAATATTTGCATTAAAAGTGCCTCTATGTCGTCTGTCAGTAGAGAAAATGCAAAAGTTTGTCTTGTCAGCATTTATGGTCAACTTCAGCTCTTTTGCCCATGCGGCAATGCCCCTCAGAGATTTGTTCAGAGCCTCCTCTGATGCTGCAATGTCTGCGTGAGTATGCCATAGAGCGACATCGTCTGCGTAGCATGCGATTTTCGTATCTGGATGAATGTGAGGGTGAATGGTGTTCATATATGTAAGAAAAAGAAGAGGACTGAGAACTGAACCCTGAGGTACTCCAGCCCACAGTCTACGTGACTCAGAGAGCACACCATTGAACTTAACAGAGAATCTCCTGCCTCTGAGAAAGTCATTAATCCAGAGGAGTGCATTTCCCTTGATTCCAGAACTGTGGATAATGTCTACCAGTTTTTGACGCCAAACTCGGTCAAAAGCTGAAGAGAGGTCTAAAAACACTGCGACAGTTTTCAAATGAGGCTTTTCTTGGAAACCATTGATTATTGTTTGACTCAGGTAGAACAACTGGTCCACAGTGCTATGATTGGCACGATAGGCTGTTTGATAGAAATGAAGAATGTTGTGCTCCGTGAGATAATTCATAAGACGGCAGTGGATTACACGCTCCATAAGCTTACAGAGAATGCATGTCAGGGATATAGGTCTATAACCTTTGCAATTGGAAGCATCCTTTCCTGCCTTGAGGATAGGTATGATGATAGAGCTCTTCCAAATCTTGGGCAATTTGCCACTGCGCCAGGAGGTATTAAAAATGTTGAGTAAGTACCTTTTGGCAATTTCTCCAAAGTGTACAATCATCTGACCAAAGATAACATCAGGTCCTGGAGATTTCGTTTGATTAAGGTGCTGAATAGCATATTCCAGTTCATCGAGGGTAAGATCAGATGTGAAAATTTCCTCTGCGCAAAAACCCTTGTTATTCTCAATGATTGATTTATATTTCTGGTACTGTAACCTGTCCTCTACTGTGAACTTAAGTTTGCTTGTGACTTCATACTGTTTTGCAAGCATATTTGCTGCTTCCTTGTTTGTTCTTGCATTAACTCCGTCCATTGAGATAACGTTTGACTGAGGTTTCTTGGACATTGGGATGCTAGAGTTATTTAGGACCTTTAATAGTTTCCAGTATTGTGATGTTCCTTTTGTGGGGTCCAGTTTGCTGCATAGTTCAGCCCACTTTTCTTTTTTGCTCTCAGAGATCATTTCCTCTATCCTGTGGCTGACTTCAATAAATTTTCTTCTAAGTTGTTCGTTATTGTCCCTCTGGAGCTTTTGACTAATGGCATCTCTCTCATGGATCAGGTCTTTTATGTTGTAATTCTTCCAAAACGGGACCCAGTTGTCTCGTCGTTTTCCTCTGGGGATATGGTGTTTAGCTGCTTTTTGGATATAGCTGGTGAAAAGATGGAGTAGTTGCTCAAGGTCTTTGTGTTCCGGCGAGGTGGAGCAGAGGTTCTCCAATTCTTGTGTAAATCCGTGCCAGTTCGCTTTGCGGAAGTTCCACGAGCGCTTAACCTGTGCAGGACATTCCTGTTCAGTTGATAGAGTAGTGAGAACCGGATAGTGATCGCTAATAGCGGAGTCAAGTACTCTCCAGTGGGTTTTATCTGCAAAGTCATAGCTTATAGCAGTGATGTCAAGAGCAGATGCTGTGCCATTTGTTTTAGAGACGTAAGTGTTTTCTCCTGTGTTGAGAAAAGTCAAGTTGAGATCATCTGCGAGGTCTTCCACTTGATCTCCCTTGAGATCAAGAACTTTGCCGCCCCAGGTAGGGCTTTTTGCGTTAAAGTCTCCTAGAATGATTTTGATCTCAGATGATGTTGAAGCGAGGTCTTGAAGAAGACTTGTATCAATGGGTAAATTATCAGGATGGTACACATTCACCACCGTAATAGTGTGTTTGGGAAGAAAGATGTTGATAGCTTGAGCTTCAGTGCTGCTGTCTGTGTTTGAGGTTGGGAGGACCGTATATTTAATTTCAGGTGTTTTTACTAAAAAGCAATTCCACCTCCAGTACTACAGTTTCTATCTTTCCTGATAGTAGTATACCCCTTAATGTTAAAGCATAATTTGGGGTTTAGCTTTGTTTCTTGCAAGCAAGCAACATGGATGTTATTTGTGTGCAGGATATCTGAAAGTTCGGCACATTTTCTCTGGGTGCCATTGATATTCAGTTGTAGAAAGTTCACTGTCCCCGTAACATATTTCTCGACGCAACCCCGGACTGCAGGTAGCGACGCGTCGGCTGCCCCGGACGCGGTAGCTTGGAGACTAGAAATCAAAATTGCACTATCCATGGAAAGGAGGGTTGCCAGAGCCTCGAAAGGTTGGACTTCTACCTGTTGGTCCGCGGAAGGTATTTTATTTCCCTTCTACCACCAGTGGAGACCACTGAAGGCATTCCCCTATCCGCCACCCGGGGACGCGCTCTCTAGGGGTTACAGGCTCCCCCGAGAGCGTTGAGTCAATATATGGGATTACTGGTACAGCTTCATAGTCTCGAAAATCCGAAGTATAACAGGGTCGCTAAACCCATTTCGGAAAATTGAAAATTCGAATTACATTTCGAACATTTAACTACCAGTTTTTAATACAATTCAAAACTGATAACTTACAGAATTCGCTCCAGAGAATAACTTGTACATTCCACAAATATTTCACCAACGTTCACTCCCTGCTCCATATCGTGGAAGAGTCGCGCGCGCACGCGCGGCGTTCGGTCAAGATTAGGAATGACCGAAATCGTTGTACTGAGTCTCGAAAATCCAAACTACACTCGAGTCCTGATTTACGCGAGGGATGCGTTTCAAGACTCCTCGCGTAAGTCGAAATTTCGCGTTGTGGGAAAATATATGCATACAAATTTTTTAAAGCATACCAAACACTTTTACATATTTATACAAACAGCCCTCAAACTGCTCTAAAGCATTCCTTATCAATACACTACAGTTTCTTGCAAAGAATTGAACATTTACTGTATTTAAAAAATAAAAAACTGTTGTTCAAAATGAAATAGTTTAAGATGAACAAAATTAATGACCAATGGGATTGAAAGACATAAAATAAAAAAAACACGATACGCACAGCATGTAGTAAAATTTAAATGATGCACTATAATAGTACAGTCGATACAGTAATTATATTTAAGAGTTAAAAAATGAAGATAGTGATGATTTATGCTCCATGATCAGATCGTTATTCTTATCTAATACATTTTTACATACGTTTGCTTCGCTTTTATAACGTTTCAATTAGTGGCAACATCTCCTCTTCCTGATCTCTTTATGAATCCACAATATAAGAGCAGCTTCCATTTTCATGATATTTATTGCTATACTTATCTGCAAGCTTCAATATTGAAACTAAGTTATGAACTTTTACGGATTTTTTTTTGTTTTGACTTTTAATTGCAAGTATGGAAGATTCACTCATACTTATTGTCGCGCTATACCGTCGACGTTTTGCAGTTGTTCAAGCATGTCGAGAATCTTATCTTTTTTTTTTTTAAATCAAAAACTTTCTTCTTCTTCCCATATTCACAGTTTAGGTGAAGGTGACAATAAGGTGCGATTATATTTCATCAACTTTTATATATTTAGAATGAAAAAAATAAATAAATGAAAGATGCTGAGTGGTTATTTGATGCACTAGACTAGTTTGGTGTGGGAACTTTGGCTGTCAGGGATGATGTAATAACATTCACGAAATCAATATTTAGTTGCCAATAACAAAACTGATACTTCCTTCCAAAAAAATTCGTGCTGTGGGTGAAAAATTCGCGTTAGCTCTAAAATTCAATACTCGTGAAAAATTCGCGTTATATCCATTTCGCGTAAGTCGAATCGCGTTGTAGCGGGAGTCGACTGTATAATATTGGGTCGCACGCCACCTCGGAAAATTGAAAACGCGAATTACAGTTGGTTCCCAATACAACACGGTTCGATTTACGCGAAATGGCGATAAACAAGTTTTTCAGGAGTAACGAATTTTAGAGCTTACGCAAATTCTTCGTGGCAACACAAAAATATTTTTAAAGGAATCATGGTCCAGAAATCAGAAGAAGACCCAGGGCAGTAGGCGGGAATCGGACCCGCGCCTCTCTGCTTGCAAACAGTTGCTGAGCCATACCGCTCGGTCCTCGAGGCCCCAACTTCTAAAATGAAAGAGAGGAAATATTGTGTCACCTAAGCGCGCTGTTTCATCTAAAGATTGTGAAGTTGGAAAGAAAAAGAGAAAATTTGTGACAGTTAAGGAAAGGATAAGATTCTTGATACGCTTGAACAGCAAAAAAGTGTATCGAAGGGAGCACGACAATTAGGTATGAGTCAATCTTACTTACGTACAATCAAAAGGCAATCCGTAAAAGTGCAGAAATTAGTTTTTATACGAAGCTCGCAGAGTAGTGTTTAAGCAAAATGCAAACAGTATGAATTTGGAAGCTGCTCATGAACTGTGGATTAGAAAGACCCTTGAAAAGGGGTGTTATTACAGATAGAAACGTTTTAAAGGTAAAGGCGAATCATTTGTACTGCCGTGTGCAGGTAAACAGCAGGATCTGCAGAAATGAGTGTTCGAGATATTTGAAAAAATGTGCGTTGGATTCAATACTAACAATAGGAAAATGTTGGAATTAGACTTTTTTTCGCGCCTTTATTTTTATTTTATTTTTTTATTTTTTTAAGTGGCAATCAAATAAGCAAGCTTGTACAATAAAGTTGACGTAACAACAGGTGACGAAAATGCAAAAAAAAATGAAAAATGAAGAAATTACAGTTACTGCGCTTTACCTGCCCGCGGCAGTGTGCTATTAAAAAATGCTTTGGAATAATGATCCGTTCGTGCAGCATAATCCATCTTCATTTTTTAAGCTATAACTGTAAGTATTGTACAGTCATAGAAAAAAAAAAACGAAACACTTTTAATTATTCGGCCATTTTTCATGCTAGAAAGGAAAGAAAGATGTCTTCCGACTTAGTTTAAAGTCTTCTTTAAAACGACGTAGGTAAAATTTTGATAAGGGACCATATACAAAGCAAAATGAGCACCAACTCTTGATTTTCAAATGGGAACCCCTAATTTTTGCTACATAATTATGTTTAGACCGCAAAATACAGCCAAGATACGAAATTTCACTGCATTCCGTGCAGTAGAACAGGAGTTATTTACGAAAAACGTTTTAGGGACCATCACCACATTGAAAACGCTTCTTTCAAGGTCACGGTTTATCAAGTAACGGAAGGTGAACAATGAAAAGATCGAGATTACCCAGCTCAACTCATGCTTTTTTGAAGTTCTCTTTTCTTCCGTAATCCGATACTTTTTAGCCGATTATGTTGCGGCAAAAAGCGATTTACGGTCTTTTTTTTTTTTTTTTTGAAAAAAAAAAAGTAAAAATATTTACTGATTTTTGTCTATCTGCATTAACCTAAGAAAGACGGATGAGGTTTGGCTGGTCCATCGTATAGATCGTTCTTTAGTAAACCGAATAATGACAAATTAAAAGTAATGGAACTTTTTGACTTTTTCTAATATTAACCTATTGGATTGCTCATATAATCATTCAAGCCTCATAGAAATGTAAATATTCAACCTTATACCTAGAAACATGATGTGAATATGTTTGATAAACGTTGCACCTATGTTACAGATTTATTTTGGAATGAATAAAAAGTCTTTGATTGTAAAATGGAATTGCGCGTTTTTAATTTCGCAGAACATCGGCAGAAGTTTGAGCCATCGAACACAAAAATATAAAAAATATACCGCACAACGTGGGAAGACGCAGCATTAAATAGATTGGAGATTCGACCGAAGCAAGGTCCATTTATTCCGTGAAAACTTGCTCTAAATACATAAAATGAACGAAGTATCAATCTAAAAAATAAAGCAGAAACAGGAGAATATAAATACCCGTTAATGAGCAAACCCTTTATACTCGAACTTTATTTGGGAAAAATTTGGTTATTTGAATTAACCCAGTGGACAAACACAGTAATTGTTCTAGAGGCTTTTTTGTAATCAAAAAAAGAGAATTTGTTTTAAATCCTAATTTATGCGAAAGATCATAATGCGTGGTATTATTAAAAAGACATAACACAATCGGCGGTTTTAGTTAAACATGTAACATCTCTTAAAACCAATTTAGGAAAGTAATTTCCCAATGCTGTTTCTAGCAACGAGATTCGAGATGGTTCGACCCGTAATTTAAAAAAAAAAAAAAAAAAAGTCATTTTAATTTTAACCAAGGTGAACCGAAATCTGACTTCTTGTCATTTCTCCGATTTTGTAACATTACAAACAAAACTTAGCTTTATTTGATATTGTTTCGCGCACTATATACCTGCACACTAGCATTGTCTACAGCATCAGGCTGGCGCACCTATAGCAATACTATAGGCAGCATACCCGACAGGCGGGTTGAACTATCCAGAGGCTACGATTTCGTCCTCACTGCATATTTCGCAGACTGGAATCGGAACTAAGCGTGAGGGATGCGGAAGTCATCTTATTGAAGCTGAGAGTGTGAATAAACTGGTAGGCAAAGTAAATTTATCTGCTGTATGTTTACGGCATCTCACTGGTGAGATAAATTTTCTTCATCCACCAGTTTTTAGGCACTCTCGGCTTCAATGACATGACACCTGCTTCACTGTTCGGTTAAATCTAGTTCAGGGATGTTGTGTTCAATATAAGGACTCACAGCAGCTATGGAATGGGAAAACCAGTTCGCAGTCAAGACGCGGGCCGCATTCAGCCCGCGACGTTGGTCCATGTGGCCCGTTGTGTGTTCAAAGAATAAGAACAGGAAGTAGAATTAGTTCCAGTGTCAGAAAGTTGGAGCCGAATATCCAGATATTGGATTCTGAAAAAGATACATTTAATAAAATAGGCACCCATTAGTTGATAACAATATTTTTTTTTCACTTTCTTTGACGATATTTTTCCATGTTGTTCAGAAGAGAAGAAAATATTTTGAAATTTTATCATTGTCTTGCGAGAATTATTTTAATGTGAAATGCACGCCAATGACCGAGAAAGTAAATAGAAAAATAGTATTTAAATTATAATTAAGAATAGACAAAAACTCAACTTAATCTAACACGCAAATTAATGTTTTGTTAAATCTTTGACGACGTCAAAAAAAAAAAAAAAAATAAGTTCACAATTAGCCACAACTACTACTTTTGTGCAAATTCAGCTCAAAGTACGCGGCCCACTAATGCGATTGAGATTTCCTCTCCTAGATCCTAACACATTGAAAATTATTCAAACTCTATACAAAAAAAATTAATTCCTAAAAACCAGTAAACTTATCTAAGAGCAATTATTACTTTTTGACCCATTTGGATACTGTTAAAGGAGAAACTTCACACTGTCGGCTATTTTTCGAGTACTTTTTCCCGAATTAGACAAGGCAATAATTTTTCCTTTTAGCAATTATCACCGGGAAGAGCCACTAATTCTACACTCTATTGCAACATGACTGGCAAGACACTGGGGTTTTGTTGTATGTTTCTGTGAAAAATTTGTGCATGTTAATTTTTTTGAGCAATCACGATTGCTTATTGCTTTCATTTGACTGTTTTAATGTGATATCATTTTATTTTCCCACCAGCACCCTCCGCAGCACCATCGTCGGCCGGCCGCCTCACGATGCTGCTCCTCTGGCGAAAACCGTCTCCAGGTCGCGTCAATATCCTACACACACACATACACGCGCTCCTACACACACACATACACGCACTCCTACACACACACATACACGCGCTCCTACACACACACATACACGCACTCCTACACACACACATACACACACTCATGCCTGCACAGACACAAACACTCATGCCTACATACACACACACACACACGAACGCCTACACACACGCGCGTACACACACATACGAACGCCTACACGCACACGCGCGTACACACACACACACACGAACGCCTACACGCACACGCGCGTACACACACAGCACTGCATACACAACACGCACACACATGCGCTTACACAAACACACACGCGCATACATACACATACACGGCTCGTGATTGCGAAAAACATTATTTGAATTCAAGATGCCAAAAATTCAAATTTATATATATATATATATATATATATATATATATATATATATATATATATATATATATATATATATATATATATATATATATATATATATATATATATATATATATATATATATATATATATATATATATATATAATTTGAGTTATTGTTTTACAAAAGGCAATGGTTAAACGCAGAAAAAATAAAAAATAAAAAATAAATAAATAAATAAATAAATAAAAAAAAATCCAGAAGTATTTAAAGTATAGCTTTTGATTTAAAAAGTTCTATAAAATATTCTTTTATTAGAGAATGAAGTAGTGTTTCGCATTATCTACACATTGACGTCTGAACGATATCCACAAAAAACTGACGGTAGCAATATTGTGTTGTTCTTCTGCAGAGACAGCGAATAAATTTATGCATTTAAAAAATTCATAGGCGTAACTCTAATGTAGAAAAACCACGTTATAATTGGTTTGCTTAGTTTGTTGAACAATTTTTTTCTTTTTTTTACGAAGAAACCAACTTTCATAATTTCTGTTTTAAAAAAGTATACGGTCCCCTAAAGTTGGAAAAAAGGAATTTTTAAGCATAGCGCAAAAACTACTGAATATTTTGAGCTCAAATTTTGGATTCCCTCATAAAAGCTCTTCTAGATTGTTTTTCTGTTAAAATTTAATATGGTTTCAGATCATATTTTTTTCAAAAAATATTAAAATAATTCATAAAAAAACTAAAATTACATTTTGGGCGTTATAAATGATGTTTTTATTATTGGGTCGATTCATATTTTGATACAAAAAAAAACAATCTTTGCCGTGCCTAATCTAGTTTTTGTGTTATGAGTAAAAGGATCAAAATACGTTTTAACATTACGAGAGGAATTTTTCAAAACTCGATTCTGAAGTAACGGCTGGATCGAATTAAACAAAACTTAGTATACAAAGTTAAAAAAAGATGCTGATTACAAATATGTGATAAAAAAAGGGGGTTCTCACTGAAAAATTTGAAGTTGATGCTCGTTTTAATATGAAGACGACCCCTTAAGAACAATTTTTTACCATAATTATGTAGAACTTTTTATTCCTGAAACAATGACACCTTACACGTGTCTCTAGTATCAATAGTCTTTGAATAAGATCGAGTGTTTCGTTTTTTTTTTCTATGACTGTACCTACTGTATTGTATCTACTGTCGTAATATAATTTATTACTGCATACTGTACAAACCGTACTATTTTATTTCATGTCTTTCTCTGCTATTGATCATTGTTTTGGTGCATTGTAACAGCACTTTATGTTGAATAATGCGGCTTTTTAAAAGTGCAGTAAAAAATGTGCTTTTTATGGAAGAAACTAATATCTGTACCTCAGAGGAAGATTGACGTAAGTCCAAAAATTACGAATTTCCGTTTATTAGTGCTTTGCATGTGCCTATTCCGCATCGAGCCATGTGAACGTAATTTTTAAAAGAAATCTTTTTCAATTTTTTACCAATGTTAAAAGAGCGCACGTCCCATCCTTTGCATGCGCTAGAAAAAAGGTTTTCGTCTTTTCTGTAAAAATACCATAATGTGACTGACATCCTTTTGGATCAGTATTTTCTGTCTGTGCGTAAAATTCGTGTAGTACATACCATTTCCACAACGGGAAGTTTCAACTTACGCGATGGGACGTGAAACGTATCCTTCGCGTAAATCCAGATTTGACTGTATCCCGAAAAATTCTTACAAATTAACATTTTACACTCTTCGGAACTCTTGCACAAAGAAAAAGAACTGCAGAAAACCTTTGATTATCCGCTAGTCAATCGACTAACGGAAACATATTTTCGCAGCGAAAAGCAAATACTAATACCTATTTTATTGTCGTAAAATTGTAAATTTAAACTCCTTTGTCATTTTTCTATTTATTTACTTAGTTTTTGTGCTGTTTTCATCGCACAAACTTGTTCTTTAATAATGTTAAGTTCTGTTGCGCAGACATACAAAACATTTTTACTCTACTTTATAGATTTTTATTGTTTATTGAAAGTATTATTCTGCCGTGTGCAGGTAAACGGCAGTATCTGCAGAAATGAGTTTTCGAGATATTACAAGAAATGTGTGGGGGGATTCAATGTTAACCATAGGGAAATCTTGGAATTAGACGTTTTTTTCGCGCCTTTTTCTCAGAGGAAACCGAATAAGCGAGCTTGTACAATAAAGATAACGTACAATAGGTGACAAAAATGCAAAAAAATGAAAAATGAAAAATTTGCAGTTACTGCCCTTTACCTGCACACGGCAGTATTCATCAATACAGAAAGGAGGAAGGACAATTTTTACCATATCTGTCCCTCATTTTATCCTTCTTGCGGTTTATCTGCGATTTCTAATATCCGTAACAATGGTGACACACAATTCACTCACCAACAAATTAGTTTCGAAAATCCCCACAATTGTAGCATTAGCGTTTGTTGCAATTTACCCCATGACCCCATGTTTCATGTTATCCCAACTGACCCTATATGTCACCCAATCTTCACTCATTAACAGTCTAGTTTCAAAAATCCCCACTAGTGTGGCAACAGAGTTTGTTGCCATTTAACCCATGTTTTCTTTTACCCCAACTGACCCTATATGCCACCAAGTCTTCACTCTCCTACAGTTTAGTTTCAAAAATCCCCACAACTGTGACAATAGAGTTTCTTGCCGTTTACCCCATGTTTCCTTTCACCTTAACTGACCTATAAGTCACCCGATTTTCACTCACCGACACTTTAGTTACAAAAGTCCCCACAAGTATGGCAACAGAGTTTGTTGCCATTTACCCCAACTAACTTTAGCTCAGTCTTCACTCACCAGCAGTTTAGTTTCAAAAATCCTCACAAGTGCAACAATAGAGTTTGTTGCCATTTACCTTTTGTACCCTTTTACTCCCACTGAACTTACTGACTTTTACTTCTTGAAATTGCTATTGTGTTACTATTAATTATATTCCATTTTGCAGGTACAGAGAAAGAAAAAGAATGCGGCTTTTTGCAAATGGTAATATTCATTCTTCTCTTTCATGATAAAAAATTAAAGGTTTTTATTTTTTATACAGCATTTTTAGTATGTTAATACAAATACTGCTCAACGCAACTGATTTTTCTCTTCCACAGTAAATAGTCAAAAGCTTCCGCAAAAACTCTCGAGGAAGTGAATCGAACATGATAAGTTATAGAACGATGTATAAGTGTTAGTTCAGACTTGTGAAATGATTTATGTGAATACATTGTAAAACACAATGCAGAAACGTTCCTTCAAAATAATGGACTGCTAATGAGCCCAATTTCTGTCTGTAACATATCATGCAAGAATTTTTTCAAATATACCGGTCATTTGGTAATCTTACAGACTGCGTTTTCTCTCATACCTTTAAAACTACCGCCAGCGCCATCTGTTGAGGAACATTGTAACTAATGTTTAGTTCGTCTGTTTCAAAATTTTCTGTTTCACGCATAATGCAACAATCTGTATATTTCTATCGCTGCCCGTTTAGTTTTTATTGATTTTTCAAATGTGTCAGTCATTTTTGGAACACCCTGTAGCTTGACACTTGACTGATTTACCAGGAAAGCTTCTAACGTAAATATGACTGAAACTAAAGCAGAATCGTAACCGAATAACGAGTAGCTTTTTTGATAGCAATTCTTCCGAAGCTGAAATATCCAATGATTGCAATTTGTCCTGCTCAATCGGTCGAGATGTGCCGTAAGTGAGTTGAAAGCGAAAAACTCAAAACACAAAGTGAGTATGTCTGCATGGTAGTTAAAAATGTTTTTCACAGCGAAGAGAAGTCTGCACTCATGCAGTTTAGGAAACTTTTCACAAACGTACTTGTTTTTCTCAGGAAATTGGTGTAATTACGTTAAATCCCGAAGCATTGCCAGGAAATAACCCGCTACGTTTCGGTTTTTCCTTAGAATTTAAAACATTCGTTAAATCATTCGAAAAATTGGATTGTGCAAGTCGGAGGAGTGAGCAAGTGATCGGAGGAGTGATCGATCTCTAAAAGTTTTGGTGGAGGCTATGACCTTATTAATTTGTTTTTGTGAAACAATTAGTTAAGTGAGCTTAGCAACTTTGAATGCGACAGCAAAATGCCACTGTTATTTCGTTGTAAGTGACTTTTCACAAAAGGTACTTGAGTCGAAATTCATGTCAAGAGCTTCAAACAAGAAAAAAAAAAAGGTTGCATTGGAAAATATATATCGGAATCGGTAACTCTTTTATTGTTTCCATAAAGTGAGCTAACGATTTGAATGCAATACTGCTGGGAGTGACTTCCCCTAGCACTTAAGGTGAACTATGTAGCGTACAATCACAGAGCAAGTAACCCAACTTAGCTCCGGAGTGTTGAAGTCCTTTTGGCTCAGCGGTAAAGCACTGGGTTACCATCACAAAGATTAGGGGAACAAAACCCCCCACGGACACATCGCTCACCTTCTATACATCGCTAACACCGAGCTACTCTAGTTTGGAATTGGAGACCGTCCAGATAAGACGAGTCTATCTGAATGAGGAGGAAAAAAAATCCATGTGCGTGTTCCGTTCATTTGAATGTGATTCTGCTTAATTTAGAGGCTTACAAAAGCTGGCACCCCTGAAAACTAATAGACGCATCTACTTCCGCCTGTGAGCCGGAAATCTGCCTTTCCACAAATCCGTGGTCAGACTGTACCATATCATTCCGACAAAAGTGGCGGTTCAAAAAGCCTGTTCAATCGACCTGCTTCTCTGAGGTCTAAACCATGGCAAATTTCTACAACTGTTCGTACTGCCGTCTCAGAGAATGAACAATACTATACATGCAAGTCGACGGATCCGTTGGAATTACCCTATGGTAAGAGAAATCATGCTTTTAATCTTGCCCAGCTGCGCATCTCATCTGCGCATAGCGCACTTCCCTTTGTCGAATCGGCGTCAAAATTTAAATTATTTGCCTACCTCTTACTCGCGTATATTAATGCTGAGTTTCGTGAATGTGGCGCAATTACTTCTGGGTGTCTCTTTTTTTTTTTGGACAGAGTGTACACGTATGTTACGCTTTTGTTGCATTTACTCAATTAAAATTGGATTGTTCCAATTCGAAAACAATAAAACTCACCATTGCTCTTATTAAAGTAAGAACTGTTTCTACAGTCCAGAAAATATTTGGGTACGTTATTGATCCGGTCTGTATGTGTACTAAAATTGTCTTTGTGTGAATATTTTTAGACGGTTAGTTGTGTGTATTGTTTATGTTCACAAAAATCGGTATTTCAGAGATTTTCTTAATAAATATGTTGCAAGCAACGACGAGAGATCACCACGTAGACATCCATGTAGCAGTCGCATTTGTACTTTCAATCAGGGCTGCGGAGTCGGAGGAAAAATGACCGACTCCGACTCCGGGAATTTTAGAGCCTTCGACTCCGACTCTGACTCCGCAAGCATGGCAGAGTTGCGGACTTTGGTGGAAAATGACCGACTCTGACTCTTGAACTTTTAAACCCTCGACTTCCAACTCCGACTCCTTTTTCCAAAAATTAGTCCGACTCCACAGCCCTGCTTTCAATGCGTCCCGAAAATGATAGTGAATCCTTGTTATGTATGTGCCTGACGAATCAATCGCTATTGAGATTGTATATTCAGTAACAACTCAGTTCCTTCCCCACTATTGTTTTCTCTTAATATTTCAAATATAGAAAAAAATGAAGACTCATTGCGTATGTGTAATGTAAAAATCTAATGTTTTCTCTTCTTTCTTTAAGTTTTAGGTGAAGATTCTTCAAGCATTAACAGTGGAAGCAATTGCAGTTTCGCATAACATAGAGACGTGTGACCACGCACTGGTTTACAGCTGACAGTAGTGCCGCAGTTGCGTACATGACTATTGTCACCATAAGTTTCCCTGGAATTTCGCGTTTTTAGAAGAAGAGCTGAAAATTCTCGAGAATGAAAAGAAGCAAAGCCCTTCCCCTATGCTGTTTTCACACTAATTGCTACAGCAATGGAATCTTTGTCGATTTTCTGCATACGTCATTGGGCGTTTTTGGTTCTTCATACTTCATTAGTCATAACTAACTTAATACGCCCTCGCCTTCCTACTTACTCATTGGCTATCATTCGTACTATCATTAAATATTACTTTCAGTCAAAGGATTATGATTGGTTGAGTTCTCTTTGACGTTATTTTAAACTTCTGTAATTGACGAGTCGAACCGCACCATGCTACGGACACTCGCTGGTTGGATAAATTTACTTTATTTACCAGTTTGTTGGCACTCTCAGCTTCAATGGGAATCGTCTGCTTCCCGTCCGGTTTATTCTCTCGCCCAGACTCAGACGTATAAGCTCTAAAACGAACAAATCTGTGATTTCTGGATGTGACAACTGGGCTTTCTGTTCAATTGCATGTTGATATATCTTTGTCGTATGCGCACTGCTTACAGTAACAGTTGATTACGTCGCCGTTATCTCGCCACCGTCGCAATGTGTGTGAAATCAGCATTATTGTAGTTGGGACTGGTGAAAGTGTTTACGTGTTTCAGCTTTGCATTTAACGTACTGACTTCATCACTTTACGGTTATCATATCATGGATAACAATTTCTGACTTACAGTCATTGTAATGTTGCATCAAGTAAAATTTATGTAGACTTTTTTTTAATAAAATGTAATAGATTTATAAATAGTTCTTATGATTCAGAATACACTGAGTTACTCACTTTAGAACATGTTTGAATCCAAACTAACTGATTATGCAGTCAATGGAAATCTGTTTTGTTTTATTTTTCACTTCGTCATGCTCTTCAAATTCCAACGATTCACTCCGGTTGCCAGAAGCGAAAATGCTGCCATGTGCAGGGCCCGATAAAGATATTAAAAGACTCTAGGCCAAACAGTTTTTCGAGGTCCCCTGTTTTCAAACCAGGGGATTACAATTTTCGCCATTGGCTACAGCGTTACAATTTTTGCCATTGGCTAAAGCATATCAAGCAATTCGGAGATTTCCTAAAAAAAGTTGGAGCCTTAGGCCCCAGTCCTGTTAGCATATTCCGTAATCAGGCCAGGCTGTGGGCAGGTAAAGGGCAGTAACAGCAAATTTTTCATTTACATTTTAATCATCTATTGTACACTGTAAAAGTAATTCAGAAACGTTTCTGGAAGATAATGAGCAGCTAATGTACCCAGTTTGAACCAGTAACATGCCTTGCCAAAACCAAGAACGTTTTCCGCTAAATTTCAATCTCCCTCCTAAAAATTGAACAGGAATCTTTTTGAAGAATTCAGAAATCTTCCTGGTTAATGCCGGTCGTGTCTCTTGAACTTTTCAAGAAAACTTAAGTTGGTTTAGAATAATTGCCGGTCACCTTCCTGATTTAAGAAGAAAGCGTTATTGCCAATGCTAAGACAGAATTGAAAGTAAGTACTAAGCATCTCACTTACTTGCAATTCTTGCAGAGTCACGGAATCCAGAGTCTTGGTTTATTCTTATTGGTAGCTTAGTCAATCTGGACGGGCAGTAATCAGATTGAAGCCGAATTCGGTTGCGATCAGTTTGGTTTATTTATTACGATTTGGAATTTTTCTATTCCCGTAAATAATTGAAGGATTGAGAATGCGGTAGAATTAATTACGTAAATCCTTTTTCATAATTAATTGTAAATTTCGAAAACTAGTTAAAGACAAATTATTTTTTGCTTTCACGACTTTTAACAGATAAAAATAAACAGTAATGTTCTATTTACTTAACTTCAAGCTGATATTGATCATAATAATTTTTTTCATGTGTTCACTCACTGCTTAGACATAATTGTTATCATTATTTTTATCATTATTGCATTATTTTCGACAACAAAATCGAAAAAAAAACCCATCCAGAAACCTCATTCATTAAAAAAAGTACAATAAGAGTAAATTGTGAGTATCGAAAACTTGATTCATTTCAACAGAAAACCCCAAAACTATCCCAAAAAACCGGCCAAGATATAATAGACAAAAATAAGTTTTTAGAAAATTAAAACGAGTTACACCTGAAATATCTTTGGAAGATTGATTTGGATCTAATACTTTTTTATCTCAAGGGAATAATGATGTTTTTTACTACAATACAGGTGATTTTTACATTATTATAACTTTGAAAAACATCATACGAAACAGTACAAGATGCAGAAAGTAGGGGGCCTTTTTTGCTGCGGTGCTGTTCGCACCGGTGAAAAACCGTTGCCACTTCTATACAGCGAACCCGTAGGACATTAATCTCCTTCTTTCTACTCCGTAGTTATTTTATTTATCAGCATCAATATACAGTCTGCGAAACCTTTTTTTTTCACGTACCGCTTGCCATTTTGTTTACTCCACCTTCTTCACAATCTGGAATGCAAGAATAAAAAGTGATTTACATAATACTTCACAACTCAAGCGCTCGAATACGCTACCTTACGGTGATTTACAAAATTACAGAGAAAGGTAAAACATTGCGTTCCACGTGTGTCTATTGGTATACATAGCAACAGAAATTGTTTCGTCCCTTAATGATTTACTCGAGCTTTTAAAGATAATGCTAGATTTCATTATTTCCCTCTAAAAAATGAGTTGATTGTCGTAAATGGCAAAAGCGTAAACACAAGGAAACTCTGTATTAACAAGCTTCGTATTTGCATTATATTAACAACGAATATGCTCGTCTGTTCGAAGCATTTTTTTTTAAAGAGGATAACGTTATGTTGGTTTAGGTTTATAGTTTTAGTATCGTGCGAGCAAAACCCTTGGCGAGATTTTCCATGTCAGTTATACCGTTTTTATTTTTTTATGATGAGTGAATTAAAATGGTAGAAAGAGTACAGAATTCGATAAGTTTAACGAAATAGTGGAATTTCAATTAAAAAGAAAACTACCACCATATATCCATGAGAATTTTATTGATGATTTGCATAGCGTGACCGAATTCAATCATAATTCAGAAATTAGAAAAGTACGAAACAGAAAAAATTAAAATTCACCGATTCGGCAATTTGAGAAATGACTCAGCTACAAATGTATGTAAAACAATTAGCGTTAGCCAAACAAGACAAATAAATATTATCTACCTCTTTTGATGATCAATCGTAATGTCATGTAATTAAACTATCTAGCATTAAATGTAATTCTTGTCAGTTTTTGGCCACAACGAAAATGTAGTTCCATCAAGAATTCATAAATATCGAATTCAACATCGTGGAAATGGCTGCTTCGAACTACAAACTACGTAATTTGCATTAATTTTTGACGTTTAGTATAATACTTCTTGAATTCTCATTTCTTTCTACATGGACCAGAATATCCACAAGACTTTAAAAAATAATTTAAAAGGAATAAAACAAAAAAATCATATACACAAACAAAAATTACTAGGCCTATTTGCATTTTCTACGCTACGGCATGCGTTTGTTTTACCTTTTTCATCCTTCATTAGACGGTGGCTGCAGGGCCCCCTATAGTTTGTTGGAGTTACGAATAACTGTGTTGCATAAAAATAGTATAACAGTTTATTTATTTATTTACTAGCAAAAATACCCGGCGTTGCCTGGGTTAGCAATAATTATGAGAAAAAATCGTTACTTGCATTTGTTTTCTGTTTTAAGTGAAAGAACTTAAAACACACCTTTTTGACGTGATTTAAAATCTAGATTCTTCTTTACTCATAAAACTAAAGTAGCAATAAGTAAAAAGAGCAAAATAGTATTCATTTAGAAACGAAAACACGAAATTTAAGCACATACAAATTTGAAGAATTTCCGAAATATGAAATTAAACTTCACATGTTTAAAAAGATTTATCAGTTAATACTTATTTTTTTTTTACATAGAGTCTTACCTTCTCTGTATGTCTATTGAAGAACGAACTGTTTAAAAAAAAATGTAGCCACGCGCTCCTGATCCCCTTAAACTTGCTTTAGTTATTTTGGAAAATTTCAATTACTGTGGATTCTTGGTGAGATTTAAAATGTTGCCGAATTTGCGGGAATCGTTTTGGGATACCTTGGATAATGCTCCCCCCTCCTTACTTTGTTAAAACGGTATGTTACTAATTTTGGGGATATTTCGATACTTGGGAATCTGGCTATCTTTCTTCATTGACGTTAATTTTTGGCTCCAGCGCCTGAGCGAGAGGTATTTTTCTTTGCAAATCAAAACAAAGAGATCGGAAATATCTATTCACATAGGGTTACTATAAATCAGCAGGGTTACCAAAATAAAATTATTTACGCCCAAAATGAGACGACCGCGCCAGATTCCCAATTATCGAAATATCCCCCTAATTTTTGTTAAAGAGATATTGTCGCCATATGCTAAGATACTTTTGGTCACCATAAAATGGCGCTAAACAATTTCAACCGAAATGTTTCCAAAATAAGTAGTAAAATTTGGCGATGGTTTGAATTTGTGCACAAAGTCACATTAATGGAAGTTTTTGTGCTGTTTATGGATTTACATAATTTAGTTGATGGATTATTTTACAGTAAAAAATGTTTTTTAAAGATTCTTTGATTGACGATATTTTGTTTACATGGTGAAAGCTGACAAATATTATTACGTAGTCTTTGACTTCAAAAACCGCGACAGTTGAAAAAACTGCCAAATGCATTCGCTACTGAAATCTTTCTGCATAAATTTTGGCGAGGTTTCTGCTGTTAGATTGGATAATGATTAAAAAATCCGATCAGCACAAATAATTAAAAAAAACATTAATTACACTGAAGTTCCGTTTAAATGGAAAATAATCAACCAAATCTAGTTATTTTCAGCCAATCTTGGGGAAAAAAGAAAAAACGTTACTTTAAGATTTGACTTCAGAAAAGTCTCAGTCAGACGAAACACATAAAAATTCAACAATTCTAACTATGAACTGGGAGTTGAAATGATACACTAAATAATGAATTGGGTTGAGGAAAGCTTTCGAACATGGAACAAAAAAAGCTAATAACTCGTTTTTCATACAACTTAGAACTTTGTAACAGATGCCATCTTCAGCAGAAAAATAAGCGCTTTCGATGGACACATAATTTTAATATGTGCACGTATTTTTTCACCGTCATATTGGGGCATTTATGCGAAAATTTGGACAAATTAGAATAAAAAAGGAACTATCAATCGGATTTTTTTCGAACTGGTCTACAAACCTCCTCAGTACCAAAAAAGAACAAACGGTGAAAGTTTCAGCCAAATCTACCGGGAAGTTTCTGAGATCTTAGGGAACAAATTTACCAACATTCATTTATATATATATATATAGATTATCATTATATTATTATTATATTATTATCATTCCATTACATTAAAATTAATAGTAAAAATCTTCATTAATACAGCTGAAATCCATGTCTTCGGCCGGCTAACAAAAATTGTAAAACGGTCTGTTACTAATTTTCGTCAAAAAGATATTGTCGCCAAATACTGATATACTTCTAGTCACCATAACATGGAGCTAAACATTTTCATCCAAAATGTTTCCAAAATGAGTAGTAAAGTTTGGCGATTGTTTGAAAATGTGTAAAAAGAAAAATTTAAGGAAGTTTTTGTGCTCTTTAATGGATTTGCCTAATTTAGTTTATGGTGGATTATTTTACATCTTGAAAAAAGTTTTAAAGATCCTTTTTATGGCGATATTTTGTTTACATGGTGAAAGCTGAGAAACATTGGCTTCAAAAACAGCGACAGTTGAAAAAATTGCACAAATGTATTCGCATAAGCTATTACGAAGAAGCGAGTTCCATAAATTTTGAAAATATCAACAACAGAACGTGTAAGAAAATAATTACATTTTTGGCAAGGTTGAAATCAATCTGAGTGTCCCATTCAGCGTTGAATTTATACCAATCCGGGCGGCATTAAAATAATTTTCAATATTGCTGCATATTATGAAAAACAATACGGGTGTCAAGTATTTTTAAATAAGACTAAGCTACTATACTTTTAAACACATAAAACGTTCAAAACCTGAATACTTATGAAGTGGAAAAAACGTTCAGATTTGAGTTAGAATGAGGGTTTCAGTTTTAAAATATCGTCAACAGTCCCTCTAAAAATATGTATCTGAATAAAGAAAGTAGTCATCCCCACCCCTCCCTTCGGAATAAGAAAAATTTTCAAAATAACTTCAACATTCTGTTTTTGGTTTTGGTTTATCCCCAGTTTTGCCGACATTTCAAACTTCCCTCCCGCCTTTAATATTTTAATATATCAAAAGGTATGATTAAATAAGAAAACGGGGGGGGGGGACGAAATGTGGGCTAAACTGGGAAGACACCCTTTTTTAACCCCAACAGAATTAGCATAATAGCTTTAAAAAAATTCCCTTTTTAATGAATTCTCGAAACGTCATCTTAGAATATCGACGTCAGTCCCTCAAAATCAACATCAGCATCAACCATTCTGAAATAACGATAACGGCTCATCTAAAAATCTCCATTACATTAAAATTTATAGTAAAAATCTTCATTAATACAGTTAAAATCCATGTCTTCGGCCGGCTAACAAAAATTGTAAAACGGTCTGTTACTAATTTTCGTCAAAAAGATATTGTCGCCAAATCCTGATATACTTCTAGTCACCATAACATGGAGCTAAACATTTTCATCCAAAATGTTTCCAAAATGAGTAGTAAAATTTGACGATTGTTTGAAAATGTGTAAAAAGAAAAATTTATGGAAGTTTTTGTGCTCTTTAATGGATTTGCCTAATTTAGTTTATGGTGGATTATTTGACGTCTTGAAAAAAGTTTTAAAGATTCTTTTAATGGCGATATTTTGTTAACAGCGGCAGTTGAAAAAATTGCACAAATGTATTCGCATAAGCTACTGAAATCTTTGCAAAGAGTTTGGCGAGATTTCTACTGGTAGATTGGATCATGAGTCTGATCGCACAAATAATAAAAATATAACAATAATTTCATTAAAGTTCCATTTAAATGGAAAATCAGCCAAATCCATTTATTATCAGCCAATCTTGTGAAAAAACGTTACTTTAAAATTTGACTTGAGAAAAGCCTCGAACAGTCACACGAAACGCAAAAATATTGAACAGTACAACAATTCTAGCTATCAACTGAGAGTTGAGATGATACACTAAATAATGAATTAGGTTGAGGAGAGCCTTCGAACATGGAACAAAAAAAAGCTCATATCTCGTTTTTCATACAACTTAGAACTTTGTAACAGATGCCATCTTCAGCAGAAAAATAAGCGCTTTCGATGGACACATAATTTTAATATGTGCACGTATTTTTTCACCGTCATATTGGGGCATTTATGCGAAAATTTGGACATCTTAATATATGTTTAATATATGTTTGTATTAATGTTTTTTTTAATTATTTGTGCTGATCGGATTTTTTAATCATTATCCAATCTAACAGCAGAAACCTCGCCAAAATTTATGCAGAAAGATTTCAGTAGCGAATGCATTTGGCAGTTTTTTCAACTGTCGCGGTTTTTGAAGTCAAAGACTACGTAATAATGTTTGTCAGCTTTCACCATGTAAACAAAATATCGTCAATCAAAGAATCTTTAAAAACATTTTTTACTGTAAAATAATCCAGCAACTAAATTATGTAAATCCATAAACAGCATAAAAACTTCCATTAATGTGACTTTGTGCACAAATTCAAACCATCGCCAAATTTTACTACTTATTTTGGAAACATTTCGGTTGAAATTGTTTAGCGCCATTTTATGGTGACCAAAAGTATCTTAGCATATGGCGACAATATCTCTTTAACAAAAATTAGGGGGATATTTCGATAATTGGGAATCTGGCGCGGTCGTCGCATTTTGGGCGTAAATAATTTTATTTTGGTAACCCTGCTGATTTATAGTAACCCTATGTGAATAGATATTTCCGATCTCTTTGTTTTGATTTGCAAAGAAAAATACCTCTCGCTCAGGCGCTGGAGCCAAAAATTAACGTCAATGAAGAAAGATAGCCAGATTCCCAATTATCGAAATATCCCCAAAATTAGTAACATACCGTTTTACAAAGTAAGGAGGGGGAGCATTATCCAAGGTATCCCAAAACGATTCCCGCAAATTCGGCAACATTTTAAATCTCACCAAGAATCCACAGTAATTGAAATTTTCCAAAATAACTAAAGCAAGTTTAAGGGGATCAGGAGCGCGTGGCTACATTTTTTTTTAAACAGTTCGTTCTTCAATAGACATACAGAGAAGGTAAGACTCTATGTAAAAAAAAATAAGTATTAACTGATAAATCTTTTTAAACATGTGAAGTTTAATTTCATATTTCGGAAATTCTTCAAATTTGTATGTGCTTAAATTTCGTGTTTTCGTTTCTAAATGAATACTATTTTGCTCTTTTTACTTATTGCTACTTTAGTTTTATGAGTAAAGAAGAATCTAGATTTTAAATCACGTCAAAAAGGTGTGTTTTAAGTTCTTTCACTTAAAACAGAAAACAAATGCAAGTAACGATTGTTTCTCATAATTATTGCTAACCCAGGCAACGCCGGGTATTTTTGCTAGTATTAGAATAAAAAAGGAACTAACAATCGGATCTTTTTCGAACTAGTCTACAAACCTCCCCAGTACCAAAAAGAACAAACGGTGAAAGTTTCAGCCAAATCTGCCGGGTAGTTTCTGAGATCTTAGGGAACAAATTTACCAAACTCCATTTTTATATATTAAGATTTATTGAAAGCCCATATGGTTTGTTTAGTTAATTTTCATTTATTTATCTTTAACTTTTTTTTAAAAAATCAAATAATTTTTGCGTAATTGTTTTTAAATGCTGACTTGGTACTCGTTAATCTTCCTGTTCGAGCTAATAAACACCAAGGTTTTTTTTTATACGTTAGCTAGAACATACTTCCATCATAGCAGATTATTGTAGTTTAGTGATGTAGGGTATACCGACCAGTGAATGAACACTACTCAAGTAAATGAACAGCGCGTCATTTTTTTAAAAAAAAAATAAGCTTCCAAAACTTTTTTTCTGAATAAATTCACTACAAAAGCGTTCTTTACTGATATTCTAAGCTATCTGACACCTGATTGGTTACTTTGGATACGTATTTTTTTTCATGGAAAAAATTTGAAGTTTTTTACTGCCGTGAATCGTTCTTTCTCTCTTTTAAAATAATATGGCTGGTATCGTGCTAGCAATTATTTTGATACATATTATTTTTATTGATAAATTTTATTTTTTAACTCTACGAAAGAAAAATTAAGTATACATATTTAGACTATGGATTTAAATTGTTTCAGGCAATGCAGAATGCGTAGATTTTCAGGTGGAGAGGTGTTCAGTCACTGGGTACGAAAAATTGCGAAAATCCAGTGAATGAACAATGGCAAAATTTCTTTTGATTTGAAAAAAAATTTGAAGTTTCTTTGAGATATTTTCCTTTTCCTACTTTTTTGTAATGCAGATAGTTTTATATGCTTATTTATTTATGTATTTCATTATATATTTTATAATTTCTTTATTTTTGTCTTTGCAAACAATGCCCTTTTTTACTGAGTTTTATCTTTTATCTATCTAAATCTCTATCTGTATATTAACCTACCTACCTACATCTATCTTTCTATATCTTTATCTCTCTTGATAGATAGACAGGTAGATAGAGAGATAAAGAAATAGAAATATATATACAAAGAGAGAGAAGAGATAGGTAGATATGTATGTATGTTTGTGTATAGATAGACAGATAAATAGATAGAGGAAGATATAGAGATCAGATATATAAAAAATAAGAGGTAAATAGATATATAGGTAGATAAATATAAAGATAGAATAGGTAGGTAGATAGATAGATCGATAGATTTATTTATAGATAAATAGATAGGTAGTGGTTAATAGATAGGTAGATAGAGAGACTAATATAGAGATAGATAGATAGCTAGGTAGAGAGACCTGACATAAAGATGGATAGTAGATATAGAGACAGGTAGATAGATAGACAGGTCAAAAAGCAGGTAGATAGATAGATAAATAGATAAGTAGATAAGTATATAGATAAGTAAATAGATAGGATAGATTGCTATAGATGGATAGATAAGTAGATATATAAGTAGATAAATTGATAGATAGATAGATAAGATATATAAATAGATAGATAGATAAGTAGATATATAAATAAGCACATAGAGAGATAGATAACTAGATATATAGATAAGTACATAGATAGATAGATAAATAGATATAGATAGTTATATAGATAGATAGATAGATAGATCTCAAGGAAACTTAGTTTCTTTTTGAATCAACAATTTATCATGTTCATTCACTGGACCAATTTGTGTTCATTTACTGGTTTCGAAGTGTTCATTCACTGGGTCGTGGTTCCATTTTTTCTTTAAACACCTAAAAAAGTCGGAAGCGGTACCATTTAAGTTCCCGCGATTTTTTAGAGACATTTACATAGATCAATTAAAATGTTTTATTTATTATGATCTATATAGTATAGAATTTAAAATTGCTAGGGTTTTTAAAAAATGAAATTGTTCTTAACTGTTCATTCACTGGTCGGTCCTACCTTATACTGCTCACGGTCAGTTTCTCTTTCCCGAGAGGTTTTCAGTGGCAAAAATATTTTCATGTCTCATATTTGTAACACTATGATGAGTAGGATGATCATAAGTAGGATGAGTGGTAAGAAAAGTTTTCTTATAACGCCTATCCAGATTGATGGAAAAAAAAGTAACTGTTGAACAGCCGTTTCTGCAAATATACCAGATTGAGAACTTTTCATTTTCTTTCAGTAAGTTAAAATTCACGGACGAAATTGCTTTTCTTTGCTTAAAAGTTAAACACACCTAAGAAAGGGACCACAGCCATCTTAACACAAGGTCTGCGCGCTCATTCAGCGTGGCAGCCCGCGAACGCGGTTTGTTTACATCTCATAATAGCTTTGCAGTGAACAAAAATTTATATATATTTTTTTGAATTCATTGAGAAAGCAGTTGGGTTTTACATAAAAAGTCTGATACATCTCTCAATTAAAATTTTATAACGTTAATCGACACAAAATTTTCTTAAATATTAAAATGAATAAAAATGTATGCATATGACACATTAAATATTATATTCTGCTGTATACATGGTGTTCCGTTTTAACCTGCAAAACCTCTATTTTCGCAACCGTTCGTCCTAGATACATACTTCCAACTGCAAAAATGTTCAACATCAGATGCAGAGATCAGATATTAAAAGCTCGAAGCAAAAATAAAAATGAGTCGAAAATACAAAATTTAACTTTTAATACGGGTACTAGGTCCCCTAACTTATATTTAAAGAAATAATCTCTATTGAAAGACATTACTAACACCAAAAATTTGACACTTGTGCGGCCCAAAACTAAAGGAGATATTCGAATTCAAAGTTTTAAGGGAACATATAGAAGAGGAGCTTAGAACTTATCGTCCTTTCATAAGAATGACAGGTTGTCGAAATAAAAAAACATTATTTCTATTTTTTTTCTAGCTTACTACATGGCGTTGCCCGAGTGTTACTCAATGCAACATTTCTTTTAGTTCATAAAATAGATGAATTCTATCTACACTGTAAAAAAATTCCGAAACGTTACTGGGTATTTCCGTGTTACGTTTCGGGATTTTACTGGTTTTTATCCAATTCCTGGAAAAATCAAGTATCATCGTCAAAAGGTTTCCTGAATTGCTACAAGTTCACGAATGCAGACTTTTCACTGTTGTAAAAAATATTTTTAGCTCCCAGATTTAAATATTAACTGAGCGTATTTATAAAATGTATCGGCTTCAGTTCATTAATGGCCATTGTAATTAAGCTCCCAAAAGGAGTGAACAAGTATGGACTACGTTGCTCTGCAATCTCGTTACTCACCAGCAATGCTGTCTTAGCTTTGGCCATGCTTGCAATAATGCTCTTGGAACTTGATTGATAAATCAGGAAGATGCCGAGCTATTATATTACACCTTCCTAAGTTTACTCAAATTTTCCAGAGACAAGACTGGTTTTAAATGGGAATATTTCTGAATTTTTCAGGAGGCTTTCAGTATAATGTCAAGAAGGTTACTGAATTTCAGCGAAAAACATGCCTGGATTTTGCAAAATATGTTACTGGCAGAAATTGGGCACATCAGCTGCCTACTATTTCCCAGGAACGTTCCTGAATCTTTTCACAGTGTAAATGAGAGTAAAAAATTGCAATCAAACCACTTTCTAGGCCCAAATCCTCAAAACACTGTAAATAGCACAGAAGATCGAGCATTTGCAAAAAAAAATAGCATCAAGTAAAAACGAAAAAGCATGAGGCATGCTGTCGGGGTTTTGTCGTGTTCACTGGCACAATTTCTGCCGTTGAATCAGACGGGCGGTACATCCAATGTCTTAATTTAAAGACAAATGATTGTCTTTTGCACGTCTTGTGGGACAACCTTTTACGTGATGCTTCGAATACGAAAAGTGTTTTGCTGCTTTACACGTTTTTGTTTACCCCAAAGCATCAAAGCATGCTATAGTGCTCTTCAGATCCATTTTATTCTGGAAAAAAATCATGGAATATCTTCCTAGAAAGTGTCGTGAGTAAAATTCAATGTCTTTTATCAAGCACAAAAATGTGCAAAGTATGCTTATTGGACACCATTACAATATTTTCAGATTAATAGAAAATTCTTCAATGCTCCAAAAGCTAAACAGATAATCCACCGTACAGAAAATGAAAAAAATCAGACTTGTTAATAGACGTTAACATTCCGTTTTACAGATTTTCTGGCGGTGTTTTTACTGTCAAAGTATCACGTGTTAGTTAGACTCATTTTACAAATTTTTGTAAGTGTTCAAGTATGTAAGTACATTCTGTAGAACACGTTCACTTAGTATAAATAACTTTACAAAATGTGTCTGCTTGCCCTTTCCATGGCTATTTAATGGCATGCCATGGAGTAAAATTGGATAAGTGTAACTTGCATAAAAAGACGTACGTGAACTACATTTTATTTTCTTATACTTATGTCAAAATTCTATTTTCGTAGATAAAAATGACAGTTAGACAGTAATATTGATGTCTTGCAACGATTTAAAATTTGTATAGATTTAAATTTTATTTCACATTGATGCAGGTAGTGAGATCAATAATTTAAGTTTGCTGCTCTAGAGTATTCCTTTGAGAATATCGAAATTTTAATTTACAGAGGCACAGTCGTCATGAGGGGTAGGAGTGGTTTCACTGAATATTAGTTACCATTGATAGTTAGTTATTATTTTAAGTTACAAAAAGCATTAAAAATGGAAGTAGGTAAACGCGAACTTATGGAACGAACTATATAAAAATCGTCAATTGAACTGCGTTATAGAGAAAGAAGGCGCGCAAATTTTGTCCACTTTCCGCGTCAGTTTTTTTTTTTTTTTTTACATTTTTTTCTCGCCATAAAATTAAAAAAAAATAATAATAATTTGAATTTTGACATCTTGAATTCAAATTAGGTTTTTCGCAATCACGTGTGCATGTGTTTATGTCTGTGTGTAGGCATGTGTGTGTGGGTATGTGTGTATGTGTGTGTGTATATGTGTGTAGTTGCGGGTGTGTGTGTAGGTGTGCATGTATGCGCGTGTGTGTGTGTAGGATATGGACGCAACCTGGAGACGGTTTTCGCTAGAGGAGCAGCATCGTACGGTGGTGCTGCAGAGGGAGGCGGGGGGGAAATAAAATCAAAGGACTCCACAACAGTCAAATGAGAACAAAATAAGCAATGTGATTGCTCAAAAAAAAAAAAAAAAAACCACCCGTCTTGTTTGTACTTACAACTATATAACGATTCTTTTGTTTATATTTTATAAAAGCTTGTTGCACATTTTGTTTCTCTTATCCGTAGCTTCAAATCGAAGGAAATGTATTTCCACGTTTTGAAACGTAATCTAAAAACTAAAAAGTTAAATGATTCAAAATTTTCTAAATTGTAAATTTCACTCAAAACTTGCTCCTTAATACTGTTCTTAGTCCTCCTTCCAGTAGCAAGAAGAAATACAATTTTGAGTGAACCCAACATTAAGCATTCAACATAAACCTATATGGGAAATAGGATGTGCAATGCATTCAATGTACTTAATCGCCAGCCCTTATGACTTATTGATCGTAACAGCGAGCTTAAGTAATTTCTTGAAGTTTAAAGTATGATCAATCGCGATTCGTGGTTATACGTAAGATACAAAACCTTCACCTTATCCCTTCACGGTTAAGAGAGTTGCTTCTATTACTTTGATACATGTTCGTTCTTATCATACACATTTTTTTCAATGAAAGTTGAAATGCTTAGTGGTAGTTACAAACTTTCAATATTTTTCGATTGTTTACAATAACAGTCATCGAACTGAGCCTTTTAACTTGAAATTGAGCTTTGCTCAACTTATTTCACGATAAAGACTATAAGGAAATCCTTTATAATGTGGCGCAACCTTTCATCATGTCCTTTTCAGTAGCAATCTCTTTGTGTCAAAAGTTGCATCACACCAACTAGCTGGTTTAAAATTATTGCTAGTCGGCGAAGATGTTCCATCAAGTGTACTATCGCTCGAGCGTTTAAGTAATGAAAAATTTTAAACGATTAAGAAATTTGTTTATGTAAAAATGGAGTAATTTTATGCAATTTTAAAACAGTTTAAAATTAATACTTCTTTGCAATTTTTCAAAATTTAAATTCTTACCCTTCCAAAACAACATGAATTCCGCTTAAAACTAAACTTCCGTGTGGTTATGCGGATCTAAAGGTGCACAACCTTTTATTTTACCGCCCATTGGCAATCCTAGTATGGTAGTTTCTGTACATATAATAAACGCCATCCCTCCCACTTGAAAGATTAATAATAGCTACGCTACTATGCACAAAAATGATTATTTTTCAATTCATTTCCCATATTAGTATTTTCTACCCTGGTCTTCGATAACCTGGAACGATTTCTGTTAAACTTAGTTGAACCGAATTAGGTAAATCATGGAATAGTATAAAGAACATATACATATTGCATAGCTATGTTTAAAGAGGCAAGTCATGGAATAGTATAAAGAACATATACATATTGCGTTGATTTGTTTAAGGATAATACTATATTAAATTAAATATCTGTTGCAAGGATGTCGTTTTAATAAACGTATAGTATTCTAATGCTAAAACTGCTGAAGATTGTACATCGATAACGAAAGCATTATCGATACCTATCTCATTTTGGTATTTTCTGTGCTGTTCATGTAGAAAATACTGATCAAAAATTTCGCTTATTGTTACGGTACTATTATTTGGAAACTTATTATTAGCGAAAGGCAGCAAGCAAATTAAGTCGAATCGACGATGACACCATCATAGCCCTATGTCATTGCAGGGTGTAATTCAAGAAACACTGAACAACGTCATTTCTTTTTCGCTCGGCTTGCTCGCCAAACACTTTTTCCGCGTGTCCCGAATCGACATTAACGGCCACTGTTAAGGATACATTTTGTGTTGATTGCATTTTAAATATTTGCTGGTGGTTATGTGTTGATAACCAATTTCATTTGCTTTGAACCTAGGTTCACAAATTTAAAGAGTACAGTTAATCTTTGAAGAGACCTCATTTCGGGCATTTTTTACAGGCTTCTCATTCAGACCAAATTCATAACAATATGAAAATTCGTTCGTGTAGAAAGAGATCAATTTTATGATTAAAATACAAACTTGAACGTCTTTGGATCTTTTTTAAATTCCAAAAACCAGCCTACATGATTTCCTGAGCAACTATTTACCTCTGTGCCAAATTTGGAAGAAATCCGACAAAAACTGGAAATTTGTATAAGGAACATACACTCACACACAAACACACAAACACACCCACAACAATACATCCTTTTATATATATATATATATATATATATATATATATATATATATATATATATATATATATATATATATATATATATATATATATATATATATATATATATATATATATATATATATATATATATATATATATATATATATATATATATATATATAAATATTGATTTTTTTTTTTTTTTTTTTTTTTTGAGCAATCGCGACTGCTTATTGCTTTTATTTGACTGTTTTGAATTCCTATGATTTTATTTTCCCGCCAGCACCCTCTGCAGCATCACCGTCGACCGGTTCCTAACGATGCTGCTCCTATAGTGAAAGCCGTCTCCAGGTTGCGTCCATATCCTACACTTACACGCATACATATACGCACGTACACAAACACATACACACATACATACACCTACATACATACACAAACACATACACACACGCATACATACAGACACCTACACACAACTACCCACACACTCATGCCTGCACACATACACAAACACATATGCCTACACACATACACATACCCCCCATACACACATTCATACACACAACTACACACACACTTATGCCTGCACACAGACACAAACACACCTGCCTACACACACACACACACATACCCCCTACACACAAACACATACCCCCCACACACAAACACACACGCCTACATACACACACTCGTGATTGCGAAAAACATCATTTGAATTCAAGATGTCAAAATTCAATTTTTTTTATTTATTTATTATTTTTTTTTTTTTTTGGAAATATTTAGAAAGTACTTCTGCGCGAATGTCGTAACAGTTCAAGTTTTTTTCGTCAGACCATGATGCAGTTAAGATTACATTTTAGTATTACATGCCGTTTTCATCAATACAGTGGCGGATCACCGCATAGGCGCATGAGGCGATAGCTGGGGCCTCCAAAAAAGCAAGGGGCCTCGTAGCTGCGAAGTGGACTATCCTCAAAACCAAATTTTTTTGTTTTGAGGATTTTCCGCTGACAGCCATAATTTTGAGTGGAAAATGCTCAAAACTCATGAAAATTGATATTTAATCATGAATTTTAGGTGCGGGCTGATTGCTTCCAATAGGGCCCCCTAAGGCTTAGGGGACCCCTGACTTCAGATGCCTTTGTTTGGATTTTCCTCTTTCTTCCCACAATTTCAGCATAAAATTGTGTTTTTAAATCCTCGACAAACTTATTCTGATAAAATGCACAGTTAGTCTTGCTAGCAGGCCCGGATCTGCGTACCCGCAAACCCCGAAGTGCAGGAGGAGGGGACACTGCCTGAAAGGGCCCAACGTCCCAAGAAATTAAAAAAAAATAATAATAATAATAATAATAATATTAAAAACTAGCACTAAGTTCTTATTAACGGTACGAATGTACACTGCTGGCCTCTGGGAGTGGCCCTACACAGTTTTTGCAGGGGGCCCCAAAAATTATAGATCCGGCCCTGCTTTCTAGAAGAACTTTTCCCGTTCCAAGTAGTTCTTTGACCACTTACTAGTCGGCTTCGTCTGAATAAGGAGTATGCATCTTGTTTTAAAAAAGCACTATTGATATACACTTGATGATATTTGCCCCCCCCCCCCCCCCAAACAAATGATAACCAGTCGTCATTTTTGTGTCAGTATTATATCAGTCCCTCAAAATATACCAGTCGTCTTTTGGGCGATTTTATGCCCGAGTCGGTGTTTATCTAAATAAATAAGGGGAGCAGGCAGCAGGATTTACAACATGGGGTGTAAAACTCGACCTTGGAATGGTCACTTTTCTTGACGAACAATTATATTGCCTTTCCTTATCTAGAATGCTGAAGGGAGAAGAGACAGATCTGTGGGGGGTCCAGATTGAAGTCGTTTTCACACGGTGGGCACAGCTATGTTTTCTTTCTTTACTTTTTGCAAAGTTTCCCGCTTTCCCACCAGTAACCAACCCGTAACAAGATAGTTTTATGTCGTATTTAGTTAAAAAAGTCATTTGGAAAAGGCGGGAATTTTTTCTTTTTCTTTTTTTGGAGGAAGAACGAAGAACGTTCGTCATTCGCTGTTTTGATTTGATTCACTTGTGCTCATGAACGTACTTTAGCTCTGTGTCTTCAATCAACGACAAGACCATTCCTTTTGAGATAAGTTTAATATGTTTTAATAAATATTTAATTTTTTGAATTATGCTGCAATCTTAGTGTTAAATGATAAATTTCGAAATATAATAGGCTACAATTAAAGTGGTACAAAAGATATTGCTTTTGAAAAAAAGAATATACTGTTAATTCTTCTTTAAATTATATTTCCATTACAGAGAAAAGGACCCTTTGTCAATTCATTACAAATACGCTTTATAAAATTACTCTAAAAATTTTAAATGCCTTTGCAGCGAAAGTAGTTGATTTTGAGTGTCCTAGTTCTTTCACTGGTGCCATTTGTTTGTAATATATTTTACAATTTCAACTTCATTAAGATTGATTTACTTATTAATGACAAACGTTTTATATAAAAACTAGTTGGTGCAAACCTAACCTGATAGCGTCGTAATGCAATAATTAAGATCTGCGTAGCTTTAATGCTGCCAGGTTAGGTTCTCCCCAACTATTGAAGTGTTTTCAGTTCAGGAGTGTACATTAACATTTTCCATGTACTAAAGAGCATGTTTCACTGCTTCAAAAAAGAAAAAAAAAATGATGGTAATGATTATAGAAAAAAAAAACATAGGCTTTAAGATTTGCTTGAAAACTTCTGAAAAATCATTATTTTCAAACATTAATGGAAATTAAATTATGAATCTTGAATTTCAGAAGTATATAAATATTTCAGGAAAAGTAAAAATATGAGAGTAAGAATTTCACTTGGATTCATCATAGTTGCGCGCGAACTCATTATACTTTTCTCCTCATCACCCTATTTCTTAGCGTACGCCTTAGGATTACCATCCGGAGGAATCCGAAGGCCGATGAAATCTTCAGAAAATACTCGAGCAAGAGTCCCCGAACAAACTTTTTCTTTAATATCATAAAAAAATTAAGATTTTTAAACAACAGTTAGAAAATATTTAAATGGTATAGCCTAAGAATATAAAATATTACTGAAGTTTTTAAGACCATAGTTTTGAAAAAAAATTTCACGGAAGAGCCCAGCACCTCTTTCCCGTAAAATTTTTTATCATGTAAATTTTGTCTGCAATTGCGTTTTTGAAACTTCAATTTTGAAATTGGGAAGGGGGGAGGGGCAGAGAATTGATTTCGATCTTTTTTTTTTTTTAATGACTGGGGGCACTCCCTGGGTTCCATCCCTTACCCCTAACGTTAATGGCCTATAATCGCGTTGTTAAAGCTTCAATTTCTACTACTTTCCGCTGAGACAACTGCCCCCCCCCCCCCAAACATCAGCAAAGAAAGTCTAAAATGGTGTTTTTAACCCTTCAAGTCTCAAAAATTTTCCGGGGGAGAACCCCCGGACCCCCCTTTCCTTAGCAGATCAGAAGTTTTCTCTTTCTCTCTCTCTTTTTTTTTGCTAAGTGCCTCACCCTTCTTGGACTTTTTTCTGATGGCACCACTAAATTATACTTGCATTGGAAAACTGGAGAAAACTGGGATTTTGCTAAGTACCCAGGGGTAGGAATTGTTCCTGAAATTTTCTTAAAATTTCGAGTTTTGTCCTAAAATGTCTATAATGTTCCCACTATATTCCCAACTTGTGCAGAAAAAATGAAACTTTTCATGATGATATGCCTGTATTTTAGGACAAAATAAACTTCGTAGACCTTAAGAATTTTTTTTTAAAGAAAGAGAGAAAAACCTTGCTGCTGCTACTTTTTTTCCTAGAGAAAGGCAGGGGGGGATGCAGTTAACAAAAACAAATGCTCAATATAAAACTGTTTTATCTATACTTTCTAAATCTTGCAGTCATTCCTCTTCTACAAAAAAGCTATACAACAAAATAAGAACCCAAATGTAAGCACTTGGTTCAAAAAGTATGCTTAAAACAAAAGTTAAATGTTTTGTCCCCAGGTGTACTGGGAAGATTTATTTTTATAGTACTTACATTGCGTTATAGTCTGAGCATTAGCTTGTTCTTCCAATACAAAGAGTTTGGTGCTTTGTGTTTCTGTTCAGTGAAGTTCGATAATTTCTTGCATATATAATTTTTAAATTTAGTCACTAACTTTTTGTTTTAAAAATGTGAATAGTAATTTGTTTTATTAAAATGCCATGGGAAACGAAATTCTCTTCCTTGTGGTTGAAAAAGCAGGCAGAAATAGATGCAAAATTAGCACATATGCAGAAAGGGATGAATTTAAAGCATTTTATTTTCACAGGTATTGTCTCATGCTGCTGCGGCGAGACATAAGAGGTTGACAAGTAGCTTGAAAAATCAAACTGTATTTTAAATTCCATGTTCTTTGTCTTCTACTGAAAACAAATTGATTATGATGAAGCAATCCAAAGTTTTTATTTCGAATTCACTCCACGATAAAATTTCGTAAGCGGAGGTTTTCTTATAGTTTTAGTTGTCATAAAAAACAATTATTCATTTGCATCTTCAAATGGTTTATCTGGAACTTACAGGGATATTTTTGATGATTCTGAGACACTAAAAAGTATCAGATTATCTGATAAAAAGAAAAGTATACAATAAATTTTGGACTTGCACCTTGCACTCTACTTTTAATCCCTCCTCATTAAGGACATTTTTTTCAACAACAACAAAAAAAGTAAAGAAGCAGTTGGACATATGTACATTTATTTTTACTTCATACTGATCACTGCGTTAAAGAATAAAAGATTGAATGCATTGTATTGTAATTTTCAAGATTGAATTTGAAACGTTTTATCATCCAGTGCGAAAATCAAGCTTATAAATTACGTTTAAGTTAAAAAAAAACTTGATATTTGTTGTCGTAAAAATTACTAAGCTTTTATCAAAATTGTGTCCTAAAATTTTTGAAATCACCACTCCGACCCCTGTAAATGCCAGAAAGCGGGTCTCGGAGAATCTCTCCCCCCTGTACTGATTAAATTACGAACAAATAAAGGAGGCAAAATTTTTCACTATAATGTTTTTTTTTTGTCAGAAATGTTTTTTTTTCCTGTTAAATAAGAATGTAACTGTCCCCTCCCCCCACAAAGCTTGTTCGTGTATCCAAAAAATAAAAAAAGTTATAATTTCCAGTATTGTTAATATTAGTAAGACTCTATTGTTTTTGTTGTGAGGGCCTCGGGATCAGGCTGCGCCTGGGGCCTCACAATCCCATGATCCGCCACTGCATCAATATTATGGTTTTGCTCTGTAGTATGTTTAATTTTATCTCTCGCAAACTGGAAAAGAAATCGATAATTTGCTTCGTTGATTGAAATGATTCTTCTAGGTACATACATTTCGAAATCAGTGAATTAAGTGAGTTTTATGCATACTTTCACACTAATATCCGACTCCAATATTACTCCTATATCAAACCTAAGTGATTTTATTGAAATATGCTTTGTGCTTGTGTGCGAGCTGACGTTTTTTTGAGCAATCACGATTGCTTATTGTTCTCACTTGACTGTTTTGAATTCCTATGATTTTATTTTCGCACCAGCACCCTCTGCCAGCACCACCGTCGCGTCGACCGTCCTCACGATGCTGCTCCTCTTGCGAAAACCGTCTCGGTTGCGTCCATATCCTATACACACACTCATGCCTGCGCACAGACACAAACACACACTCCTACACACACAATCATGCCTGCACACAGACACAAACACATATGCCTACATACACACACACACACACGTCATTGCGAAAAACATAATTTGAATTCAAGATGCCCAAAATTCAAATTAATATAATTTTTTTTTCTTTTTCTGGTAATAGTTTTAAAAATGTTAAAGTAACTAATGTTATGGAGAAATCAACTAAAAATTTTTAATGGGATTGTTATTTAGTTTATTCTTTTGCGAAGGGTATATGCCCACTTGGCAATGGTACGTCAATGGAGCAAAATCATTCGGAGTTAGTTTAAATTCAAGTACTTTTTAAAAAAAAGGGGGGGGGGGGGCATGAAAAATTAGCTTTGCGTGACAAAATAGAGCCTACGGAGCATGATTAATCTTTTACAGTGAGTCAATGGTTCATCGTACCTGCTCATTGATATGTAAGTATTAAGCAAACAGTGGGTGGCTTCCACTGCTAGGACTAACAAAAGAAGGATTAATGGGTCGCTTCATCTACCATGGAACATTCCCAGTCCGCTTGAGCTACGATTTTCCTTGGTCCACTCACCACCTCCTCTACTGAAGGCCACCGGACTGGTTACTTTAAGTAAGCGTTGCCGTACCAGAAAAAGGTCGAGTCAAAGGCCAGAGATCCTTATTTGACTGTTTAGCTCTCTCAACACTCGCCAACGCTTGCGCCAATCTCAAATTAAGTTTCGAATTCATTGCCATTTTTTTCACTAATACTACTCTACGGCAGAGTTCACTCGAGGATTTAGAAAATCTTCTTTTTATAGTTAAATTAATTCTGAAAATATAAAGGCATTTTCGTAACCCTACACTGTATAGAAGAGAATTTAAAAAAATAAAATCTTTGGACTTTAACAATCTATAATGGATATAATTTACAACATAAGAACAGGTAAGAATTTTGTTTTCTTTTTCAAGCCATCAATGGCTCGTTCTTTCTCGCTGATTAAATTTTTGCAAAGAAAGAAATATTTAGATATTTTTTTACATTTTGCATGAAATTCTGATCACTAAATTTTTTGTCGCCATTTCAATAATTTCAATAGAATGCAGCTACTAAATTCAGGAAAATTTGTAAGAACAAAGCTAAAAACTTGTTTTGGGGAAGGTGTTGGCGACATATTGGGAAAGATGTCGCCAAGGAAAGTAAACAAGAAAAAAAAATTTCATTGACTGCTGATGTTTTTTCAATATATTGCTTTCTTTTTCGCATCATATTCATCTGACTACTTTGGGTTGTAGATAGTGACGCATGATTTACATTAGTTCCCATGCATCTTTTAATTTTTATGCAGTATGCATTTCATATTCAATTATACATGTCTTTAAAAATACTTTATTGTGATAGCCATTGCGTTACTAAGTACGTACTTCTACGATAGCGGATGAGAAAATTTAAAGTATATTGTTTCTGTTTAAGTATGGGTCTATGATAGTTAAAATTTAAATTTTTCATTCATGTTTACTTCGTTATAATATTGATAATTAAGACATTATTTTTCGAATTTAATAAGACTCTTTAAAAATTATGCGGATGATGATAGAATGAATTGAAAATTTTGGTTACTGTAATCTCGTTATTCCTTACGTTCTTTCTTATGTATTTGCTCAATTTAAAGAGCGAAAGAGCGTTAACTTAGAAAATAAACTTTTGATTCCTCCCTTGATCTATGTTAATATTTTTGGTAAACTAATGTTCTCAAAATAATAGCTTTTAGTCCAAGAGCCCATGATAGCCAGACATACGTCATAGTATAAAGGCCCAAAATTTTCCTGCGTAAGCGCACTGGAGCAGGTATGAAGGGTTCGCTATTAGTTAAGCTGGCTCGCGCTGGCTTTGGCGGGCAAGAGGTAGCAAAGGCGCGAAAAAATGGTGAACAAAAACATCATAGTATAACGCGTGATTTTTTAATATTTTATTAGGGGTACTATTACGTGTTAAACCTTACAAAGCCAGACACTTAGCACGCTGGCTTTGCGCAGCCAGACACTTCAAAGCAGGGAAAAAATGGTGCACAAAAACATCATAGTATAAAGCGCGATTTTTTTATATTTTGTAAGGGGTGCTACTAGGAGTTACGCCTTACAATGCCAGACACTTCGCACGCTGGCCTTGCGCAGCCAGACACTTCAAAGTCGGGAAAAATCGTGTCCAAAAACATCATAGTATAAAGCGTGATTTTTTTATATTTTGTAAGGGGTGCTACTAGGAGTTATGCCTTACAATGCCAGACACTTCGCACGCTGGCCTTGCGCAGCCTGACACTTCAAAGTTGGGAAAAATCGTGTCCAAAAACATCATAGTATAAAGCGTGATTTTTTTTATATTTTGTAAGGGGTGCTATTAGGAGTTACGCCTTACAATGCCAGACACTTCGCACGCTGGCCTAGCGCAGCCAGACACTTCAAAATTGGGAAAAATCGTGTCCAAAAACATTATAGTATAAAGCGTGATTTTTTTTTATATTTTGTAAGGGGAGTGCTACTAGGAGTTATGCCTTACAATGCCAGACACTTAGCACGCTGGCGTTGCGCAGCCAGACACTTCAAAGTTGGGAAAAATCGTATCCAAAAACATCATAGTATAAAGCGTGATTTTTTTATATTTTCTAAGGGGTGGTGCTATTAGGAGCTTAATTCATTTAATTAAATAGCGCAAAAAAAACCCCTCCTTGTTTCCTGTAGTGTGCTAGAAGTAGCGTTTGCCAAAAAAAAAAAAACCCTCAATATTTTAATTAAATTAATTACGCAAATATGTTACGTAAAATGATACAGCGAAACGTCCGGCGGGGGAGGGATGATTCAAAAAAGAAAGCATTCCTAAGTTAAAAAAAGTAAATAAAAAAGCAAGTGCTACCGTTAGCAAAAGCAAAAAAAAAAGAAAAAAAAAGAAACGTTGCAGGCGAATTAGATTCAATTACTCAATATCGAATCGAAATCTAGGCAGGACGTCACAGCAATTGGAAGGAACCTTTTCGCACTATTATGACGTCACAGCTAGGTTGTGACAGGAAGAAAGTTTATTCCTCGTGGGCCATTGCTGGAAGATACGATGTGTTTTAAAAAATTGTAAAAAATGAGAACTTGCATATTTTTGGAAAAAAATTCTTAAGAAGGTGAAATGTTTTTACTACTACATATTAAATTTTCTGAAAGAAATCTCGCATCTTTTGTGGGATGGGTTTAGAAAGATTTAAACGCAAAAAAAGCGAAAAATAAAGGGTTTTTTTTTCGAAGTTTCATTAAAAAATTGAAAAAAAAAAAAAAAGCTATCGCGTATATTTGAAAACTTTCTTCTTCTGAAGAGGGATAAATGTTTTGACTACTACATAATAAATTTTCAGAAAGAGATTCCCATACTTTTTGCGGGATGGGTTTAGAAAAAATTAAACACAGGAAAAAACGCAAAATAAAGGGTTATTTCAAAAGTTCGTAAAAAAAAAAACAAAATCTTCAAATTTTTTCGGCCTTCATATTTGAAATTAAATTCCCTGCACTATGTTAAAAAATTATTTTCCCGGCGCGATTGGTTGGGGGTCTGTAACAAAAAAAAAAGAAAAAAAAACATAAAACATTTAATTAAGAAAAAAAATAATCAAAATAACAATTCTGTAATGCAACTAGACGAAAAGCAGGGGCGGATACAGGATTTCCTTTTGGGGGAGGGTCATGGTGGACTCAAGTAGCATTTTGACGGTCTGAAATTTTCGGAAACTTTGAGGAAGCCCCCCCCCCCCCCCCCCCCCCCCGACCGTTTAACTTTGCGCAGAGGCAGTCTCATAGCCAACGAGGTTCTACCGAGGCGTGACTGTTGCTAGTTGAAAACTCAGTCCCCCCGCAAAAAAATTCAAATTTGCATACAAAAATCTTTGAAATAACTATTTATTGTTTTTTTTTTTTTTCTTTTTTCATTTTTTTTAAAAACATTTTTTTAATTTTGAAATGTGTTGTTACCTCTAAATTTTCGGAAACGGCAACCCATGATTTTCGAAAATTTTGGATCACAAACACCCCTGGGTCATTCTTAAGAATGTGGTCTCACGAACGGAAATTTTCTTGAACTAGGTTAAATTAAATTTAAATAATAGTAACTAAAATTAATCATTTGGTCTGACCTCTGGGATTCATCTTGTAAAAGCCGTGAAGTAATAGTATAATATTTTCTGTTCTAACGGTGAACTTTGAATTTGTGCTGAAAAAAAGTTTTAATCCTATTCAAATTTAGCGACTTTGAACGGCATCTCAGATCGAGACCCTCAGATACGAGTTCATAAAATATATAGGACATGTTGATATTTGTAGCGGAACCTGAAAGTTTTAGGTCTGGGCCGGAAGTGAAGGATTGTCTGGCATAAAAGTTGTAATTAAACATTAACCAACTGACGTAACTAAAAAATTATATTGCATATTAATTATAATAAAATAAACATTAAGATAATAGCTTCTTATGATGGTCACTGCTCTTTATTATATTTTATGTACTGATTTCTCTGTGAAGAAGGTTCATTTCATTCATATATCTGAGAATGACACATCCATCTTATATGCAGTAATATACTATTACAACTTCACTTAAAAATGCGGCGAAAATCTAATTAAAAATTAAACAATTTCTGAATAATTCGGTTGACACCGATTGATTCTTTTCAGTTGCAGAAAAATCGGAGGTGAACGAAGACGTCGCAGTCTCAGAGTCTGATACAGAAGTTTTTCTTTTAACTTTGCAAAAAAAGACAACAATATTTTGTCACCCGAAGCTTTATTGGTTTTGTCATAGGAAGTCCTTTTCTTACAAAACGCGGCTTTTTTCTGCACAGTTTCCGTCTAATAAAAGGGGCTAACTTACGGGAAGTTTCGCGCAAACACGAAACTAAAATTTTACATTTCTTGCACGACACAAAATCCAAAACACTGATTTAAACTTTTTGAATTAACTATTTACAGCACATTTACAAATAACTCAGCACGAACAAAAACGAAACTGTCTAAAGATCACAACAGAAAGGAATAATAATTTACAGATACTTTACATAAAAATATTTACACACTCAAATGTTTTATCAATTAATTGCCTGCAGTTTTACAATAACTATCATAGCGATCGGATGGCAGACACTTTGTTACTTTTCATTTTTCGGCGCCTGATGAACAGCGCCGTAGAAAAACTGTCTCAAGGTTGACTAGTAATACGATTTTTCATGTCTGAGTCGCTCCTCGTAAGAGTGATAAAGAGTCTATGTAGGTCTAAATAAAAGAGCGACAAATTGAGGAACGACCCTGTACGGCAGAAGCCGTACCGATACAACTAAAAAAGATACACAGTAATTGCACTCTTCCCGCAAGTTAGAACAGGATTAAATATGTAATGTATTAGTGCCAAGAAATAAAAGGTGTTATTATCACATTTCATAAAAAATACATAAATTTGCTCACCTTTTTCCCAACTTTGAAGTGTCTGGCTGCGCAAGGCCAGCGAGCGAAGTGTCTGACATTGTAAGGCGTAACTCCTAGTAGCACCCCTTACAAAATATTAAAAAAATCACGCTTTATACTATGATGTTTTTGGACACGATTTACTTTGAAGTGTCGGGCTGCTCAAGGCCAGCGTTCGAAGTGTCTGGCATTGTAAGGCGTAACTCCTAGTAGCACCCCTTACAAAATATAAAAAAAATCACGCTTTGTACTATTATGTTTTGGACACTATTTTTCCCCACTTTGAAGCGTCTGGCTGCAAAAGCCAGCGTGCGAAGTGTCTGGCATTGTAAGGCGTAACTAATAGTAGCACTCTTTACAAAAAATAAAAAATTCACCCTTTATACTATGATGTTTTTAGACACGATTTACTTTGAAGTGTCTGGCTGTGCAAGGTCAGCGTGCGAAGTGTCTGGCATTGTAAGGCGTAACTCCTAGTAGCACCCCTTACAAAATATTAAAAAAATCACGCTTTATACTATGATGTTTTTGGACACGATTTACTTAGAAGTGTCTGGCTGCTCAAGGCCAGCGTGCGAAGTGTCTGGCATTGTAAGGCGTAACTGCTAGTAGCACCCCTTACAAAATATAAAAAAAAAATCACGCTTTATACTATTATGTTTTTGGACACGATTTTTCCCGACTTTGAAGTGTCTGGCTGCGCAAGGCCAGCGTGCGAAGTGTCTGGCATTGTAAGGCGTAACTGCTAGTAGCACCCCTTACAAAATATAAAAAAAATCACGCTTTATACTATGATGTTTTTGGACACGATTTTTCCCAACTTTGAAGTGTCTGGCTGCGCAAGGCCAGCGAGCGAAGTGTCTGACATTGTAAGGCGTAACTCCTAGTAGCACCCCTTACAAAATATAAAAAAAATCACGCTTTATACTATGATGTTTTTGGACACGATTTACTTTGAAGTGTCGGGCTGCTCAAGGCCAGCGTTCGAAGTGTCTGGCATTGTAAGGCGTAACTCCTAGTAGCACCCCTTACAAAATATAAAAAAAAATCACGCTTTATACTATGATGTTTTTGGACACGATTTACTTAGAAGTGTCTGGCTGCTCAAGGCCAGCGTGCGAAGTGTCTGGCATTGTAAGGCGTAACTGCTAGTAGCACCCCTTACAAAATATAAAAAAAAAATCACGCTTTATACTATTATGTTTTTGGACACGATTTTTCCCAACTTTGAAGTGTCTGGCTGCGCAAGGCCAGCGAGCGAAGTGTCTGACATTGTAAGGCGTAACTCCTAGTAGCACCCCTTACAAAATATAAAAAAAATCACGCTTTATACTATGATGTTTTTGGACACGATTTACTTTGAAGTGTCGGGCTGCTCAAGGCCAGCGTTCGAAGTGTCTGGCATTGTAAGGCGTAACTCCTAGTAGCACCCCTTACAAAATATAAAAAAAATCACGCTTTGTACTATTATGTTTTGGACACTATTTTTCCCCACTTTGAAGCGTCTGGCTGCAAAAGCCAGCGTGCGAAGTGTCTGGCATTGTAAGGCGTAACTAATAGTAGCACTCTTTACAAAAAATAAAAAATTCACCCTTTATACTATGATGTTTTTAGACACGATTTACTTTGAAGTGTCTGGCTGTGCAAGGTCAGCGTGCGAAGTGTCTGGCATTGTAAGGCGTAACTCCTAGTAGCACCCCTTACAAAATATTAAAAAAATCACGCTTTATACTATGATGTTTTTGGACACGATTTACTTAGAAGTGTCTGGCTGCGCAAGGCCAGCGTGCGAAGTGTCTGGCATTGTAAGGCATAACTCCTAGTAGCACCCCTTACAAAATATAAAAAAATCACGCTTTATACTATGATGTTTTTGGACACGATTTTTCCCAACTTTGAAGTGTCTGGCTGCGCAAGGCCAGCGTGCGAAGTGTCTGGCATTGTAAGGCGTAACTCCTAGTAGCACCCCTTACAAAATATAAAAAAATCACGCTTTATACTATGATGTTTTTGGACACGATTTTTCCCAACTTTGAAGTGTCTGTCTGCGCAAGGCCAGCGTGCGAAGTGTCTGGCATTGTAAGGCGTAACTCCTAGTAGCACCCCTTACAAAATATAAAAAAATCGCGCTTTATACTATGATGTTTTTGAGCACCATTTTTTCCCTGCTTTGAAGTGTCTGGCTGCGCAAAGCCAGCGTGCTAAGTGTCTGGCTTTGTAAGGTTTAACTCGTAATAGTACCCCTAATAAAATATTAAAAAATCACGCTTTATACTATGATGTTTTTGTTCACCATTTTTTCGCGCCTTTGCTACCTCTTGCCCGCCAAAGCCAGCGCGAGCCAGCTTAACTAATAGCGAACCCTTCATACCTGCTCCAGTTCGCTTACGCAAAAAAATTTTGGGCCTTTATACTATGACGTATGTCTGGCACCCATGGGCTCTTACTCTATTCAGCATTTTACGGGACATAAAATAAAGTGATTTTCATCGGGAAATCTCCTGTCCCTGTGCCTTTTTCGGTCACATGACGAAACCAGTGATTGGACTCTCTATATAGGAGGTGATCGTCCGCTCCAGGCACTGTTCGCCTCTGGCCTCAATTAATATTTTCATTCCTCAGATATAACCTGCCCGGAGAATACGTTTAACTTAGCTCCAAAAGAATAACTGTGATAGCGGTGAAGCAAGAAATTTTTAATTATATTTCCTTGAGTGAAATCTCCTCTACCTCAGCCTAAGGTCCCTATACATACGAGCCGGCGCATCAGCTTAAGATTAGCCATTTTGGATCGGAGAGCGTGTTTAAGTGGTTGTCTTTTTTGGTGAGTTATCGCGTTTGCACTGTGAACAATTATTACCGGCACGTGGATTCTTTATTGAATAAAAGATTATTTTCGGCAAATTTGGCGAAATCTGAAACCCTAGCAGTGCTGTGGTAACCCTAGTAGTGCAATAGTGAAAAATTCGATCCAAAGTGGCTAAACTTAAGCTGATGCGTCGGCCTATCTACACTGGTGTGCAAAAATTAAGGACGAAGTCGAAAAATTAGCATATCAGCTGAACGAAGAGGCAGAGCGGACAGAAAGACCAATCAGGAGATTAAGTAAGGTGATGTTCGGTAGCACATGCGCAGATATGCAGGCAGACGTAATGGGGGAGTGTCTGAGTGGTATAAAGCATGTTGTCGGTATAAGATCAGTATTTCTGGCAAAGAGGTTGCACGCCGTAAAGCAGTTAAAATCACACCGAGTTGCTGCCTCAGCGAGAAATGGCGAATAATCAATCTGTTAGACGACATCTGGATGCTTTTACCCGAGGTCGAATCATTGGAAAGGTGGAGGAAGGCCGCAGTGTGACAAGCGTGGCTGCAGAGTTCGGAATTGCTCACAGCATCGTTTCACGACTTTGGAGACAATTTCAAACTACAGGAACAGCTATCCGGGGGTTCAGTAGTGGTCGTCCACGAGGAACCACACCCGCAGATGACCGGTATATTGTCTTACAGGTCAGAAGAAACAGGCCGCAGACAGCGGGAGAAATCGCTAGACACACGACACAAGCGACTGAACGACCGATATCGCGTTTTACCGTGGCCAGAAGACTGCACGGTGGAGGTCTGTTTGCACGACGCCCTATACGGTGTGTACCTCTAATGCCTGCCCATCGGAGAAGGCGTTCTCTGTGGTGCCGGGAACACCGGAATTGGAGAGACAATGAATGGGGTCGAGTACTCTTTACAGATGAGAGCAGATTCAGTCTGAGTAGCGATTCTCATCGCATGCTCATCTGGAGAGAGCGGGGAAGCCGCAATCATCTCTCGAACATCATTGAAAGGGACAGGTATGGAGGTCGTGGTGTTCTCGTGTGGGGAGGCATCATGCTTGGTAGCCGTACAGACCTTCACATCTTCGACGCAGGTTCAGTCAACGGGACCAGTTATTGTAACGAGATTCTTCTTCCATATGTGCGTCTTTTTAGAGGCGCTATGGGTCCGCAGTTCCTTTTCATGGACGACAATGCACCATGTCATCGCACAGTAGCTGCCGAACAGCTCTTAGAGAGTGAAGATATTGAACGTATGGATTGGCCGGCACGATCTCCGGATCTCAATCCCATCGAGCATGTATGGGATTTTCTAGGCAGACGCTTGGCAGCTCCTACCTTACCACCAGTAACGATTCGGGAGCTTCGATTGGCGCTGCAAGACGAATGGGCAGCAATGCCTCAATAACTCATTGACACCCTCATTCTCAGCATGGGCAGACGCTGTGAAACCTGCCTAGCAGTCGGGGGAGATCATATCCCCTACTAAAGACCGGATGTTTCTTGCTGGACACCCATCACAGGGATGTTTCGGCCTTCAGTCGCATTGCGCTCCATGCTACTTTTTCAATGAAGCTTCTTTTTATCCCTCTGATTTCTCTTTTAGTAAGTGTTGCTTACATTACACATGTCCTTACGTATTGGGGATCTTACGGTATTAAATGTGTTGATTTAGAAAGCTTTTGTACAAAGTTATATTGAAAAAACCGTCTCGTCCTTAATTTTTGCACACCAGTGTATATAGCGGCTCTACCTCAACCTTTTTTGGTCACATGACGAAACCATTGATTGGGATTTCTATATAAGAGGTGGTGATCCGCTCCCCTTGGCACTGTTCGCCTCAGGCGTCAATTACAGCCGACTCCCGCAGCAACGCGATTCGACTTACGCGAAATGGCTATAACGCGAATTTTTTACGAATAACGAATTTTAGATCAAACGCGAATTTTTCGCCCACATTACGAATTTTTTCGGAAGGAAGTATCAGCTCCTTTATTGGCTACTATATATTGATTTCATGAATGTCATTGCAATGTGTATTAATAAAGAGAACAGGAAGAGGAGATGTTGCCACAAATTGAAACGTTCTAAGGCGAAGCAACCGTATTTAAAAATGTATTAGATAAGAATAACGATGTGATCATGGAGCATCAATCATAACTATGGTAAATAGTGTTACTGCATCTGCTGTACAGTACTGTTATAGTGCATCATTTTAGTATTACTACGTGCTACGCGTACCGTGTTTTACATCCGTGTGTCTTTCCCTCCCATTGGTCATTCATTTCGTGCATCTTAAAGTAATTCGTGTTGAATAAAACAAATTTTATATTTAAAATATAGTAAATGTTCAGTTCTATATGGAAAAAAATATAGTGAATAGTTGAGGAATGCTTTAGAGCAGTTTGAAGGGTGTTTATAAGTGTCTAAAAGAATTTGGTATGCTTTAATAAAATTGTATGCATATATTTTTCCACAACGCGAAATTTCGACTTATTACGTGAGGAGTCTTGGAACGCATCCCTTGCGTAAAACGGGACTGGACTGTAATATTATCATTCCTCAAGCATAACCTGCCCGGGGAAAATGTTTAACAAAATTTCCATTAGAACTGCCATTTAAGCGGTCTCGTAAGGAATTTATTATTATATTTTCTTCAGTGATAGAATGTACTGGTGGTTAAAATGAAAAGTACAATAATTTACAAAAAAGCTTTTTGTATCAAACTGACATTTCGTTAAGTATTTTTGAAATTTAGCTTTTTTTGAGAGAACTCAACAGTAATGCTTCAAATCGATTCACGTTCTTTTTAAATAGCTATGCACAATGAATATATTATGAACAAAACTAGCTGCACACCCGGCTTTGCCCGGTCTATTTTGAAAACAAAAATTATGTCAAGTGACGTATATTCAACAATCAGGCATAAATAAAAGAAAAAAAATCATCATGCAAAATTTCCCCTCCAAACAATGACGACAGATATTAAAATACTTTTAAGAAATCAAAATAAAATGAGAAAGATGGATTTAAAAAGCGTAACCATGGAAACACAAAATGAAAAAAGTTTCAGAATTGAAAATGAGAAAGATGGAAATAATGGATTTAAAAAGCGTTACCGTGGAAACGCAAAATAAAATAGTTAAAAACTTGAATGGAGAACTAAACTATTCGCTTGTAACATCTAGTATGAACCCACCCTACTAGAATAAAAACTTCCTTTACAATAACAAAGACGCAATTCGGATTTTTTTTTCTTTCCTTTTTTTTTTTTTTTTTTGAGCAATCACGATTGCTTATTGTTCTCATTTGACCGTTCTTGACGTTGTGATTCCTTTTTCATTTTGGATCAGCGGCTCTGCAGCACCACCGCCCACCGGCCTCTGCAGGCGGCGCACAGTGGTTCAAGGGCGAAAAAAATAGCCATTTTTAAGTTTTAAGATAAAAAATATTTCATGCCATAATTACTTAGCCCTTGAGTTGTAGTAACTTACTCCATAAGATTTTTTTGAAAAAAAAAATTCGTTTTTACAAAAATAAGCCCAGATTGTTGAACAATTATGTTTTTACATTTTTCGGACGTCAGCCTTATACTTCAGTTTTAATTCATTCGTTCAGTAAGGAGGACTAAAATTTAATAAAAGTCATTTCTGATTGGTTTTTCACACTTATAGGATGCTTATTACATCGTAGTTTAAAATTAAAAATTCATGAAAATTGAAAACTACCTGAAATAAAAAAAACATTATTTTCTAAAAATTATAATGAAAAATATTGTGGAATATACTTTTATCGGCGGCATCCGGTGGACTAAAATTTACATATATCAATAGTTTAATACTTCCTGTAAATAAACAACTACATTTTAGCTGCAACCATCTGCGACTGCAGTCGTGGCAGATGTTTTGTTTGATTTTCTCAATTCACAAACACCAATATAGTAAGCTAGAAAATAACCCGTAACGTGTTATGACGGTGTTAAATTGCCTTTTTTATCAAAGAAATTGGTCATCAAACTTGACATGCTCCAGACTAACGTATGTCAGTTTTACTACTTTGCAGGAGAGCCTGAAAACGTTTGTTTACTGTTTCCGAAAATTGGGGCTCTTGAAACATTCATCAATAAATATAGAGGATTTTTCAAAACAAATTTACGTTGTTATGTCTCAATATGGAGTATTATTCTACATGCAATGCAATAGTAACTTGAAAAACACAATATTTGGACCCGTTTCGTATGGCTTTAAAGAAGATACATATCAGAAAGAAATTTTTAAAATCTTATACAGAATTCTGTATAAAAAGTGTTAAATAACCATTCTGCTCATAAAACAATGAAATTAGAAAATCATCAAACGCTTGAAATTTCTGATTTCCTTTTCGAAATCATTCTAGTATAAATCTGTTCTCAGTTTGTCAACATTGCCAGAAAATATTGTTCGAGGGTATCAATTGCAATAAATAAATCTTGTGTGTGGCATAATATTATATTTTTCGCTAAAAACAGAGAGGAATTTGAACTATAGAGAAACCCCGATTTCACGTTTCTCAGTGGCCTAAATCAAACATAAAAAACATAAAATATGGGAAAACGTAAAGTATCGGAAATGTATAGAAAGCAAAAATCAGATAAGGAAACAAAAATAATAATAAAGGCTGCTACGATGACGCTTATAAAAATGTAAAAACGCGATATTTTACGAAAAGAACATTATTGTACATACCAATTTAGATCATTCTAACACATTAAGTTACGAATCCGGGCGTTTAGGTTGAAAATAGTCAGTAATAATGAGTCATTGAATTCATCCAGGATGGAAATACTTTGCTAAGTTTTTTCCTGGTCTTTATGATCAAGAAAATAGTTTTTCACTATTAGTAAGCTCTTAAATGCAGTATTGAAAGAAGAGACGAGTTACGTTTCCTCATCTTGTTCATCTTCATTGGCGGCCGAAGGGTCTACAAGGTTGGCTACGGATGGAGCAGTAGCATTTCTGTTTTCATGGATTAACTTTTTACAGAGTGGATTATGTTTAAAAATGCACAGAAGGAAACACATTGCTTAATTTTGAAAACTTTTTTTCTTTTTTTTAACTGCCAAGGGAGAACGTAAAATGCAGGAAATTCATAACCAATAAACTTTTCATCCGGGTTAAATTAATATTATTAGTACACGGAAAAACTGGGACCTGATGATAAAAATCGTAAAACGCGGGGAAAACGTTGATTCGGGGGACGTAAAATCGGGGTTTTGAGAATATTCAAAGTTATTGAATTTTTTCCGCTTTTTTGTCGTTTTGAACCACTGTGCGGCGTACCAGGTCTGTTTTTCAGGGATAATAAATTCCCTTTTCAGGTAAAGCTGGTTCCAACTCAGGATTCAACTATTTCTCCTAGGCTCACTTCTGGTAAAATGCATCCCTGAAGCACAGGGGACTCCAAAGCATTGTGGGCCTTGGACCTCACTTTTAGTAAGTCGGGCTTAGGGATTACGTATAAATTTTTCGAGACATTAAATGTGAGTTGATATCGAGAAGGGTTCAAATATTACTCTTCCTCTAAATTAAAAAAAAAATGTCTAAGAAGGAAACCTTGTTGTTTATAAATTATATAGTATTTTTACTGCATATTTAAAGGAGGTATTTAATGACGCAATCGTCAAGATTTCGACAATAATTGTTTTGTTTTCACAATATCAGTAAGACTGCAATACATATTTTCTCTTTTAATATTATTTCGTTATAGGTACGTCGCTTGGCTTGGTGAGTTTTCTCTTTACCTTGCCGAAAACTGAAAAATTGCACTTACATCAAAGTCAGCGAAAATTGAAAAATAAAGGTAACATCATCGTATGTTGGCATCTTTTTCTAATCTTACAAAAATTACACACTTTAAATTTTTATTTATGACTCGGTTAATTTATTCAGCTCATTATGTCACATAATAATGGAGAATTGAAATTGATTTAGCGAGATATTTTAACGAGATTTGTCATATTTAATAGCTTGTTTTTTTATTTGGCGAATTATTTTACTTTATTTTGGTTAAAAATCCACGAAAAAGACAAAATAACATACTGTTTCGACAAATATATAAATTAGATCATCGAAAGCATTTAAAGTTTTATTACATATAGTTTTATTACCTATATATTTATTGAAAGTTTCAATAATCCTCCCAGTAAATGAAACCACCCACGAAAAAATATTAAAAGTTTCAGTAAAATATTAAAAAATCCGCTGAACAAACTTATTTGACAACAATAAAAGCTTCATTTTATTGAAACCAAAAAACCAAATACGGGGGCAACAAATAAAATGAAAAACAATCGCCAAGATTTGAAATGCATCCTGACGCACATATCCTTGGCGTTACAAAATTTGACAGCATTCTTGATTTCTCGCCATCTTGCGAAACATGTGAAATTGGCGAAAATTCTTCTTATTGCTAAAACTGTTGCCGCCAATGTTTGTTCTTCTGATACTTTGATGGAACTTTTATTGTTTTTTAATCAATTGATACATTTATTTAGCGAAATATTTTACACTTTAATTGATCTTTGGCTGGATTACAGTAACGTGGTTGCTTACTAATACTGTTTAGTTTTGATTTGGCGGATAACCAAGTAGCTTAATTTAATTTTCAGATAAATTATTTTTTTTCAATTAAATGTCACTTTTTATGCTACTCAATGGCTTTTTTTTTTAATTTGATCTTTAGCAAATAATTTAAAAGTTTGTGGAACTTTTCATCTTTTTTTTTTTTTTTTTTTTTTTTTGTGGCATAATTTATTAATGCGACGAAATTTCTCCCCTTTAAATTTCCTCACAATGCGTAAGCTTTTGAATATTCTTTACCTTTTTAACGGGTTTGTTTTTATTTTTATAACTGTTATTATTATTTTTATTTATTTAGTTTTTCAACAAGCAAAAATTTTAAAATTTTTATTGGCATGTTTTTTCTGGTGAATTCCTCATTGTTTTAATGTACTTTTAAATGAGTTAAATTTCTTGTTCTTTAACATATAACGTACTCCTTATTGATATAAATTATAATGTATAATGATCGATACTAACGATCAGTTTCATGGCAAAGTTTTAATTTGATGTATTTCTACATTAACTTTCTTTAAAATAATTGTATCTCTATGTATTTTTTGTGCACTTTATTAGTTCTTATTGTGAAAAAAATAAAGATATCAGATTGAGCTATTCACCATTTTCAGAATATGTCCTTAAAAAAAAAACTAATTTTGAATTAAATTTTAAAGTAAGAAAAAAAAAATACTAAAAGCTTTTTGAATGTTTCCATAAATATATTTATCAGCTTACAAAAATATCCGGCTTTGCCTGGATCAGTAATAATTATGAGAAACAATCGCTACTTTCATTTGTTTTCTGTTTTAACTGATAAATATATTTATCAATTGTGCTTGATGAAGCATATGTAATTAATTTTTGCTAGTAAAACTAAAAAAAATATTTTTTTCTTGATACAAGTTATTGAGCATCGTTCATATGTTTAATAGACAGTATGGTTTCTTCCATAAGATCTATTGTTTAATTTTATTATATTGCGCATAATTTCATTCAAAACCAAATTTACATTTTTTTTTTTTTTTTTTGTTAATTGGAAGCAGAAATTAACCAACCCCCCTCCCCCCACCCCCCCCAAAAAAAAAAGAAAAAAGGGGGAAAAAAAACAGTATTTCCAGAACATTTTATTCACATACGTTTTCAAACAGAAAACTTCTTTTTAATGTCGTTTAAAATCGTTATTTAATGTATAAATTGCAATAAATACTAACACCTATTTATATTTATTGAAGGTTTTCAGTTACATTTCTCAAATGATTTTAAAAATGCTTCATTGCGAAAAGTTGGAATAATTTATCACAAAATTTTTTCATACACGGAATTTACATTGATTTAACTAGATAAACATCTTCCTCAGCTTATATTTATGTGATTTTGTTTCAAAACTTAATTTTTCTTGAAAACAAAGTTTCATATTTTTTCATTTTTTTACCTATAATATCTTTTCAAACACTTTTCTTCAGGAAGAAAAAAACCGCTTTTAAATTAACTCAAATACTTTTGAGTTCAATTTTGAATACCTATTCACTTTAAAAATAAACTTATCTGATGTTTATAAAGTTAAAAAGTTGCAACAAAATCCAACAGATGTCGCTGAAGTCTGACCGGGTTTAGAGATCCTATACATAGAGAGATTGGACAACGGCACGCCGCTGCCCGCCATGTTTAGTCCAAGTGTTGCCAGCTTGAAATGCTGCGCCGTGTGAATTTTTAGCTTTCCCACGGAATACAGGACATGAACAGATTTTTTTTTTCTCCTCGTATTTTTATTAACCGGAGTGAGCGCCAAGTCTAGCAATCCGGCGCCAATCGTTTCGTATCGTTATAGCGCTTACAAAGAAATTTTTTTTTCTCAAAAAGTTGTTCATAAAGATAGAAAACAAACAGATATTTGTGATCTGCACATTTCATTTCATAATATCATAATTAACTTACAATTTTCTCGATACAATGAACAGTGATATTTGATGCAGAAGATGCAGTACGGTCTACGGAGAGTGAGCATCTTTGGACATAAGATGGCCGCCGTTCCGAAGTTGTCCAATCTCTCCGTATTTAGGATCTCTAACCGGGTTTTTTGTTTGATTAATTGATTTCATACTACAACTTTTATTGAAATGACTGAGCCTGATAAGACGCGTATCAAGTGAAGCCTTGGTGAAACTCCGTTTACTACCAGTTTTTTTTTGCTCGTATAAAAGCTATATATTAAAAATTGCTTCACGTCCGAACGTTGCGTTCGATTGTTTATTGCCACTTCTGCAATCGTCGGCATGATTCACTGTATGCCTGCGAAAGTGTCATTTTTTTGGAATGTATGTTCACAGATCTGTGGATTCGGAATGGAGGGAATCATGAACGGTAGGAATTACGATCATTTGATGAGTTGGAACTAGGTTCAAGAAGTAATAGTAATGCATATGACAAAACACTATTCAAGCTTCCCGCTAGTCCCGTTAAAGTATCACTAATCAGAAGCGATGTTGATTAAACCGATTTCTTTTCTACATTCGTTTCATAAATTCCATTCTCCGAAATGAATTCTAATTCTCTAATACTCTCCAAGTACTATTATCACGTAATGAAACACGTCATGCTTTCGTAATACCTTATGCGTAGGAGCAAAATTATCTTTATGCTACTCCTGTTATGTTTTGCAATATGCACAGCAAAACATAATTATTACGGTTTTTACGATTAACTTAAGCAATTACAAAATTTGATCAATCTGCATATCAAGTTCTTCTGCTTTCTAGAAGAAATACCAATTTCTGTGAATGAACTACTCGTATATTCAGTAAGTTAAACTACACTCCTCGGCTGGTATTGGCTGATCTGGCGGTGTATTTCATGTATGAACTACTCGTAGTTTGATCTTTTATTTTTCCTTTTCCATAAAGATGTCCTCTATTTGATAACATACAAAAGTTAATTTCCGTTCGAAAACAATTTCTATTTATCTTTAATTTTTAATTTTATTCTCGAGCTTAATCATTTAAACCACTCGGAATGTCTCCATTCAAAAAGACTCCGCACGTCTCATAAGAAAAAAAAATGGGCCATTTGGAAAGCGTCTTCAAAACGCCTACCGCATAATGTATTACGGATCTTCAAAGAGCCACTGTTTGAATATAGAAGCCGTGGATTCTAAAAGAACTAAGAGATTAAGACAACATTGAGAGAGGTGTAATTTTCGCATTTGCCGGTAACACTTACCAAACTATTCCTGTCGTTCCCTTGATAAACGCGTACAGATATATTTTAAGCCTACCTAAAGAACAGTTTTAAGAGCCCATACCCATTCTATTAAAATCAAAGGTGGTATTCCAATAATTTCGTTCCGAAACTTTAATTTGTCTTATGTATGCAATGAAACTGGACCGCAAGTAAAATTAATATGGAGTAATATGACTTACCGTATTATTCTTACTGGATAAGCAGCAGGTTAGTCAGGAATATTTCTCGAAATCATATATATGGGCCTTGCACATTTCCTATCTCGAATATAAGTAATTGCAATTTCCAATAAAAATTTCTTATGCCATGACCATCATCAAAACAGAAGGTCAAACGTACAACTTTACATATGGGAATATTACATTGTGCACGCGTAAGTAACAAGTAAAGGTTGATCTCTCTTGACTAGAAAATAAAGTGCATCAAACCTCATAAAAACCCCATTCTTTCAACACCCCATAAAAACGAAAAAAAAAAAAATTTTGTATACCATGATGTTTTAAAACAGAAAAATCTGCATACTATTTATTTAAGACAGATGATTTTTTAACCCGAACAAGTTCGGGACGAGCCCCTAGTATATATATCTTTTCTTTTTGGGTTCCCCAATAAATTCGAACTGCGTGTGAACATAAATTGTTTTATAATAATAATTTTGCTTTGCTGCTTCTATTTTTAACTAGTAACGTAAATACATGCATTCATGGGTTTTCTGGTATTTTAATTAAGTATTTCTTATTCATCAATTTATTTCACTAACTAATGCAAAGAAATTATTTAATATTTCCTAAAAAATGTTTTTTGTTCTCGAAAATTGATAAAACTATAAGATTATGTTTGGATGCGTGTTGGAGTATGATATGAGAATGACGGTCCCCCAACCCATTCCCTCCCCCTTTGAGAAATTCCTGTGTGCATCACTGCTCACGATAGATGTATTTTTAATTTTATATGCGTTCTAGTCCGCATGCTACTGTAGTATGATCAGCGGAAGAAAAAATATTGGGTGCCACTGATCTAATAGTATAGTGATCAACTGATGAATGGGATTTAAATCGTGATGCTTCAAGAGTTCTGAGAAAAGGAAGAAGGAAGACAAATCAGAATGATCGATGATCGAATGATCTATGTAAAGAAAGATGTGATTTTTCTTTAGAAATGTCACGGTTAAGAACACAAACATTCTGACCATCCTGACTCAAAGCATCTTATAAAAGGCAAAATACAACAACACAAATATCATCTCAGTACTAGAATCGATTTCAATGGTTCAGTTTAGCCAATATTCAAGGCGAACTCCGCTAACTGCCAGTTTTTTTTTTTGCTTGCATAGTAGGCTTATATATAAAATTACCACTTAGTTAATTTCTTCCAACATGAAATAGCGTCATTTCAAAACCGCAGGCGTTTAGAAATATATGCCGGCGAACGTGATGGAATAATCATAGCGGGATTCATCAACGTTAGGAAACTGCGGTAATTTGACGAGTTAGAACTAGTTTGAAGAAGTGATGGCAATACATCTGACATTATACCATTATAAGCTTCCCGCTGGTGCCACTACACAAGTGAAACTTAGTTTAACCGATTTTTTCCCCTCCGCTCGTTTCTTAAATTCCATTTTCCGAAATGAGTTCTAATCCTCTAATATTCTCAATTACCATTATCACGTAATGAAACACGTCATGCTTTCTCGGAGTTATGTTTATGCTACGCCTATTATGTTTTGTAGTATACACAGCAACACATAATTATTACAGCTTTTATAATTAACTTATGCAATTTCAAGATTTCATCAATGTGCGTATCAAGTTCTTCTGCCTTCTAGAAGAAATACCAAATTCAGTGAATGAACTACTCGTAGTATAATCTTTGTTTTCTTTTATTAATAAAGATGTCTCCTATTTGGTGCCAGAAGTTAATGTCTTTAATGATATTCAATATTCGCTCTATTTATAGCAGATTCTACTTTTTTTTCATTCTTTTCAAACTGTTGCAGTGGTCAATATTTAATAAATAGGGTGATGTTTGTTATTTAGTATGTTCGAATAATAACATGTGGCGATACGCCCCACAGATAATTAAATCAAGTGATTTCCTGGTTCAATAACAAAAATTAATATTTTTGAGTAATACATATGAAAATTCACCTTCACAATGGTTTCACATATGTTTTCTTCTCACAGTATAGTTTTTTTTTTTTTTTCAAAGGGGGGAAGGGGAGAGCCAAACCTTCTTTCTTTCCCGTCAGATGGCGCTAACTTACATTTGAGGCTCGTTCAACCGAGTCGTGGATTTCAAAGCTTATGTTTCTAAGTTATGCACATGAATATGTAGGGGAAGTAAATCGAAAGCGGGTAGGCCTTTGCATTTACGTCCTTTTAATACAAATAAGAATCGAAGGGACTTGTAAGAATCTTCGCGTATCGACTAATTACGGACAGTAACCCAAGTGCGGATATAGAAATGCTTCATGGAAAGGGGGGGGGTAACTTACCCCTTACTACATATCTGATTTAGACATGGCTGAGGGCGGGGGGGGGGGTTGACTGGAACTGCATTTTAATCTAAAGAAACTAAAATATAGAGATTTAGCCAAAGAGGTAGCAGAACTACCAGTTCAGGGGTTATGTGTAGGGGAACACATTGGAGTTAGTGACTACAAAGTATTAGGTTTGGGATTAAATTTGATATGCACAAAGTAGAGAATTTTAGGTTTGTGCCCAATTTCAGAAATACTGACTTTGTGGCACTTAGGCAGACTTTGAAAGCAGTTTTTTCTTCTGGATTGGACAATAACGATGTGAATCTTCAGTGGGCAGAGTTTAAGGAAAATCTAACGAATACGGTTGGGGATTATGTTTCCTTTAGGAGAAAGGGTGTCAACACTAAAATTTGGCCAATGTGGTTCTCCAGGGAAACTAAAGACACTCTAAATTACAAGCAAGCTGCTTTTCACAGGTTTAGAGAAACTGGTCACAGTGCAGATAGGCTGCAATATTGTAAGGCGAGGCGTAAATTTAAGTATTTGGTACGGATTCAGAAAAGAGAGTTGAAGCAAAGACTGGCAGATAACATAAACAGGAATCCCAAGAGGATTTTTGCATACACTAATTCGAGGAAAGTTCGAAATAGTCATATTGGGCCACTGGTTAATGAGCACGGAATTTTAATTCAGGACGATAGTGATATTGCTAATGTTCTTAATAACTTTTTTTCGAGTGTTTTTAACGATAACTGTATCTCAACAGTTGACATCAACAAGACACAAGCTATAGTACAGCTTGTGGACTTTGTATTTTCCAGGGATGACGTTTTACTTCATTTGAAAAAATTAAAGAGACTAAGGCTCCGGGACCAGATAATATTTATCCAAAATTTTTAGTTGAATGTGCGGAGGAATTAGCAGATGTAATCGCAAATATTTTCAATGCTTCTTATAACTCGGGGACAGTGCCAGAGGACTGGAAGCTGGCTAACATTACACCGCTCTTCAAGAAAGTGTCTAAAGGGAGTGCTGGAAATTATAGACCTGTAAGTCTAACTTCGGTGGTTTGCAAAATTTTTGAAACATTGATGAAAATTAAGATAGTAAATTTTCTAGAGACAAATATCTATTGAATGGTTTTCAGTACGGTTTCAGGAAAGGTAAATCTTGTGCAACTAATTTATTACATTTCTATGACAAAGTTACCATGGCTTTGGACAATAAGAAGCCTGTAGATGTTGTTTACATTGATTTTCAAAAAGCTTTCGATAAGGTACCGCATGTCGTTCTACTTAGTAAATTAGCTGATATAGGAATAGGAGGGAAAACTTTCATTTGGGTAAAAAAACTGGCTGACCGGAAGGAAACAAAGGGTAGTTGTAAGGGGAAATTATTCTAATTGGAGTGAGGTCTTAAGCGGGGTTCCTCAAGGATCAGTGTTAGGGCCTGTTTTGTTTATTGTCTTTATGAACGATATTCACAAAAATATTTCTGGGAACATGAATTGTTTCGCTGATAATGTCAAAGTTATGGGGACTGTAGAAAATGAAGAACAAGCAAATCAGCTGCAAGAGGATCTAGATCATATTAGGGAGTGGGCTGATAAATGGGGCATGGCTGTTAATGTTGGGAAATGTCAAGTGCTACATTTAGGGCATGGACATAAGTGTACAAGTTATTATTTGCAAGGTTCAGTCATTAGTCAGGCAGACAAAGTTACTGATCTGAGGGTCTTAATAAGTCAAGATTAAAAGTTTAGGCAACAGTGCAGCATTGCTAGCAACAAACCCAATAAGATACAATACAATACAAATACAATACAAATGTGACGACCAGCAACAGGCTCTGGCCCCAGCTAGGCTGGTCCTAGTCAATTAATTAGTCCCCAATGAAGATCAATGGCCCTCTTAAAGCTATCCACTCCCTTGCTCATTACCGCCTTCTCCGGTAAGCTATTCCAAGTGCCCACGACCCTGCTAAAGTAGTAGTTTTTCCTGATTTCCAAGTTAGCCTGAGATTTAAATAGCTTAAAACAATGACCCCTTGTCCTGCTTTCCCCGCAAAAATTTAATCCATTTACATCTTTCATTTTGATAAATTTAAATAACTGAATCATGTCCCCTCTGACTCTCCTTTGCTCCAGGCTATACATGTTAAGCCTATTAAGTCTGGTATCATAATCTAAATCTGAGAGTCCCCTTACTAATTTAGTTACCCTTCTTTGAACCCTTTCCAATACAAACAAATCTAAAGAAGTTCTTCTGCCCTTATATAGAAGTTTGGTAAGACCCCATTTGGAGTATACTCTTCAATTTTGGTCTCCTTATCTTAAGAAAGACATTAATGTATTGGAAAGGGTTCAAAGGCGGGCTACAAGGCTAATAAGTGGACTTTCCCACTTAGATTATGATTCCAAGCTTAGAAGGCTAAAAAATGTAGGTTCTTGAGCAAAGAAGAGACCGAGGGGACATGATTCAGCTGTTTAAATTTATTAAAATGAAAGATGTTACGGGGCTGAAGTTTACCACTGAAAACAGGACAAGGGGTCATTGTTTTAAGCTATTTAAATCTCAGGCAAACATGGATATTAGGAAAAATTATTGTTTTAGCAGGGTAGTGGAACCTTGGAACAGCTTACCGGAAGAGGTGGTAATAAGCAAGGGAGTAGACAGTTTTAAGAGGGCCATTGATCTTCACTGGGGATTGTAAATTGACTAGGACCAGTCTAGCTGGGCCCAGAGCCTGTTGCTGGTCGTCACTTTTGTATTTGTATTTGAACCAATTCCTTTCCTTTTCCGTTGAAAGACAAAATTGAGTTTAGAACTTGAACTTCGGAATAATTTCGTTGGAATTCTTCTAAACCCTCTCCTCCTCAGATTATCGATGGTATGCGAAAACTGCTCTTTTTGGAACTTCAGTTTCAGAAAATTACTTCAGGAAATTCACTGAACGCGAATATTAACATTTCAAGTAGTGTTTAAAAAAAAGGGGGGTTTTTTTAAACACTACTTGAAATGTTAATATTCGCGTCTTTAAAGTTTCTTTCAAAATGACAATGACCAAGACCTACACTTGCGTATAAGGACTTTAATTCGGGAAAATTGCCAGTGTAAGGTCCTTCAAGGGACGGGCGATCGCCCCAATCGCCCCTCCTTTGTATCCGTCCTTACACTAACCACAATACCCTATCGTGCCCATTTTCGGTAAGACGCCAACGAAGTTTTTCGCTGTTTTCATTGAACATTTTCAAATTTCTTGACTTCTAATTACTCTAAAATGATTCAAAATGTGTCTTTGCTAATTTCTATTCTTTTGTGATAGTTATGAGTATTAGTACAGTGACTTAGATTTGAGGTTATAGCTGTATGAAATGAATTCCTTGGGCGAAGCGGGTAGCCTTTATTTGCGCAAATTAGCTGGAGACTTATCAGTTCAGCTTATTTTGTTAGCCATCAGTTAGGCGTGATGAAATTCCAAATTACTTATCGATAAGACTAACTGACACAAGTGCAAAGGCCTGCCCGCTTTGGGATGGTGGAAACTGAGCCTGAAGCATTTACAGGAAAACTGAGATTCCTACAATTGAGCATGGGTTTATTGATTTGGATAGCATTGTCTATCAAAGTTATGAGCTACTTTACCGTCCAAAATTGCTTAATTTGAAGAATTAATTTAGTTAGTATGTCTACTGGCTTTGTCCCACACAACACAAACTGGTGGAATAGACGTTGAAAAGTCGTCGAATCTGGTCCAAACACTCGTCTATAACTGATCTAAAAACCGTCCCTAACTCGTCGAAATGTCCCTTCAGAACAGTCAAAAGTCGTCTTGTACACGTCGAAAAGACGACTACAATGGATGAAAAAGGGTGGAATTAGATCAATAATAGACGATATCCATAGAGTTAGGTAACGTTACCAAGAACAGTTATAGATAATCTAAAAAACGTCTTCTAGGTGCGCTTATTAACGCAGCACACATTTTTTTAATTTTGAACTCTTAATTGTAATGTTTATACGACACATTACATTTCCCTTAACCTTTTAACATTCATACATTTTTGTCTAATCTGCCAGTTCAATTTTTCAGTACTTATTGCAATTACACTATTAAACTTAAAACCTTATTTTCAATTTTTCATGTGTGCAAGCTCTTTTTTTTATCCAACAGTTTTATCTCCATATATCATTTTGAAACAGAAATCATCAACAAGATGAATATAAGCTTACCGAAATCAAGGCGCTATAAAACAGACGCTAAAATATCAGAAGTAAGAAGCGGTGCTGCTCAACGTAGAACGTACGTTGAAGCACGTGCTTCAATACTAATAACATAGCAGCAAGTGTTGCCAAACATGTCAATAAATTATAAATACCATCATTGTCATTATTTTTTTTTTAAATAAAGTTCCAGCCCTTTAACCGTTGTTCTATGAACTAATAAACTATTTTTAATTCACTTTTCGCAGCAATTAGCACCACCGTAATCCGCCCTCACACATCACTGTTTGTGTTGATTCTACTGGACACTTCTATTCGACGTTTAGTAGACGACCCTTGTGGATGATCTAATTTACGTCTGTAAAGGATAACTAATACACGTTCAATTATAGTCGTTTAATAGAACATCTAGAAATAAAGTTTATTAGTCGTAGAATAGATATCATCTTTAGATGTAGATGAGTATAGATGAGTTTTAGATGAGTTTCGACGAGAAATAGTCGTTTTATAGACGAGTGTGCTGTGTTGGGTGTTTACCCCACGGGCAAAGCAGGTTTTCGGAAGAATTAAGTTTTTTGATTATTTTTATATTAAAAACAAGCATTAGCCTGAATTTATTATTTTAAATATAAACAATAATATCAACAGGAAATTATGATTGCCACAAAAGCGCCTAATAAAAGCAAAAACTACTTTTTTTTTACAAAAAATTTAGCTTGCTCGCTCTGGGCGTTCTTCCCAGCGCAATTGTGGCTCTTAGTATATAATTGGGTATTAGTCTGGCAGGTCTACTTAGTTAGTCACTCAACAGATAGCTAAAATTAATTGTTTTACGTATATAGTGTAAATTGAGCTAGCTACTGAGTAACTATACAACTAAAGTGGCGGATCACCTGCTGCACTAAAGGAAAAAAGACTCAAATTCATATTTTTAGTGATTGAATTGTGTTTCATTTTCACTGATAATTTAAAAACATTGACCTTTTCTTTTAGCACAGTTATCGTTTCGCATGCTTTGCAAATGCCATGAAAACTAACAACTTTACACTGTAAAACTAGTATGTTGTGGCCATCACGAAACTTTCTTCTATATTTTTCCTTTTTCTGATCCCTCCCCATGCTTGACGAGGAAGCAATATTCCCAACAGAAACAAAATTACACATGCAAAAACTTGACGACTATCCCAATGTCTGAATTATTGCAAAAGCAAAGCAAAGAGCGAAAATTGAAAGTTATTTTAAAAGCCTTGCTTGAATTAATTACAAATATTTTATTTGTTAACAAACATAAGATGGCAACAGTTAAAAATTTTAAATCATTGAGATAATATTTCCTATCATTTCCATACAATTACTAGTATGTTGTGGCCATCACGAAACTTTCTTCTATATTTTTCTTTTTTTTTTTCTGATCCCTCCCCATGCTTGACGAGGAAGCAATATTCCCAACAAAAACAAAATGACACATGCAAAAACTTGACGACTATCCCAATGTGAATTATTGCGAAAGCAAAGCAAAGAGCGAAAATTGAAAGTTATTTTAAAAGCCTTGCTTGAATGAATTACAAATATTTTATTTGTTAACAAACATAAAATGGCAACAGTTAAAAATTTTAAATCATTGCGATAATATTTCCTATCATTTCCATACAATTAAAATCACGAGAAATACGCAGACGACAATCTATTACGATTTATCTTTCTTATTGTTGCATTAATAAAAATATTTTTATTCGAAAAAAAAAAAAAAAAAAATCAACACCTCTTGGAGCGATCGGCGTCAAAATAGAACCAAAGCCTGTTTACATATGGATTCACATATATTCCAAATTTCAACCAGAACGTAGCATTACTTCTTGAGATAGGGCACTCAAAATGGAAAAAAAGAACGGGTGATTGCGCTACCCCCCCTTTTAGCTGTTGACACAAAACTAAAATCAGTTCTTATACCCACTAAGGGCTACTTGTCGATAAATTTTTCTTTCATTCCGTTCATTATTTCTTGAGATACAGCAGTCACAATTGACGACAAAAAACGTTGTACAGCTCAACCCCCGTTTGAGTTATTGACACCAAAATTGAATCAGCACCTGTTCCTGTTAATACCAACAAATGGACCAAATTTTGTTTGATTCCGCCAGTAACTTCCTGAGGAATAGCAAGCACGCGTAACTCGAAAAACGTCCCATTGCTCCACCCCCCTTGGAGGAATTCGCGCCAAAAACTAATGGGCACAAGTTCACATAGGGGCACATATGTGTACTAAATTTCGTTCGATTTCATGCGGTAGTTTTTGTTGTAGAGCGGCCACAAAAAACTGGTCACACACAGACGTGACACACATACATACACACACACATACATACATACATACACACACACATACATACATACATACACACACACATACACACACACACACACAGACAGACAGACATTTTCCAAAAATGGTCGAAATGGACTCAGCACACCTCAAAACGCTCGAATCCGTCAAAATTCGAAATTCGAAAATTTGCACGAATCCAATACTTTCTTCTATATATTAGATATAGAAGAAAGTAAAAAATCCAAGACGTTACTGACTATTTCCGTGTAACGTTTCGGGATTTCAATGGTTTTTACCCACATCCTGGAAATATCAAGTATCATTGTCAAAAAGTTTCCTGAATTGCTACAAGACCCACTGAGAGTGTTTATAAGGTGTACCGGCTTCAGCAGGCCCGTGTCCAGGTTTTCATAAAGGGAGGGGATTTAAAGCGGGGTGGGGGGAGTAAGAGTTTAATTCACTACCAACTTTGGTTTTATGTTAAATTACTAATCCCGGCATGGCATTTATAGACCTGTAAGGATAACTGTACCATCCCCCACCCCCGCCCCAGAAGAATAATTTTGGCTGCGCAAATAGCAGCAGTATTCCTTCATTTTACATCTTCTTTTCAATCTAACCTTGTTTGTTTCCTTTTAAATCAAACCTATTTATGTTTAATATGCAGTATATTGCAATTCGTATTAAAAGCAAAAACTGCACACAGATTTTTTTATAATGTAGCATGTACATTAGGTTTCATATTCTGGAATAATACTTAATAAACTAACAAAAAAGAGCTTATGGTAGATGCAAATTACGTTACTAAATACAATCAATGCATCTTTATAGCTGCAACATATACCGCATTCATCATAACCTTTTAAAGCAATATTAACGCTGTTAATGCTTTGTGTTGACAAATAATTCAGTGGTTCAGCCATAATAGTTTTTCCAAAATGTTATTTCAGCTGGTAAAGCTCTAACATTCTTAAATTACAGAAAAACTACAGAGAGAAAGGGTTTTTTGAAGCGTTGCACACAAACTTTCACATTAAAGATATAAAAGTCAGCTATAAATTTTCTTTTGGTTTATTATTTTCCCCCCAATGGGAGGGGTTTAACCCCTAAAAACCCTCCCCTTGGACACGGCTATGGGCTTTAGTTCGACTACGGCTCGTCCATGCTGACTTAACTCCCAAAGGGAGTGAATAAGTATGGACTACGTAGCTTTGCAAGAATTGCAATCAAGTGTGGTGCTTGTACCTATATGCAATTCTGGCTTAGCTTTGGCCATTGTTTGCTGCACTGTTTTTGGAACTGTCTTGATAAATCAGGAAGGTTTCAAGCTTTTATATTATCCTTACCTAAGATTATTCTGAAGTTCCAATAGCACGACTGGCTTTAAACTGGAAGATTTCTGGATTTTTCAGGAAAGTTACTGAGTTTTAACGGAAAACGTTCCTGGGTTTTGCGAGGCATGTTAGTGGCATAGATTGGGCACATCAGCTGCCTATTATTTTCCCGGAACGTTTCTGAATCGTTTTTACAGTGTACGAATAAAACCGTTATTCATTTCAGTGGTCTGTGATCCAAATCCATGTCAAAACGGTGGAAGTTGCTACAGCCAATACGGGGAGGAATACGAGCGCAATTACGTATGTGCATGTGACAGGCCTTTTTCAGGATTAAACTGCGGTAAGAATACATTTATAAGTAAATAGATAATATGGTAGAAGGGAACATATTAATCATTTTAAAATATACTGAAAATTTGATTATCAGTAGCGATATTAATTACGATTGAACAAAATTCTTCATATAAATGTACATTTCGCTCATAACCTGAAAGTCCCAGGGTTTAGTACCGGCTTTGCAATCGCCGCTTAGAGAAACAAGGAGGAGAAGTTGTTGCTATGATACACTGTCGAACCTCCATCGCAGAGCCGTGTCCAAGGGGAGGGTTTTAGGGGTTAAACCCCTCCCATTGAAAAAAAAAACAATGAATCATTAAACGATTTTCCAAAACGTATTTTAAGTTTTAATTAATTTTAGAGTTAAACTCTGATACAGTATTCACCCTCTTTAATATTTCCCCATGTTTAACAATTACCATTTTCCTCAATTGTAGGATTCCCAAGCCCCTTCGCTTCTAAGTGCTTGAAAAAATGGAATGGCTGGAGAGTCCGGCAATGCTATAAGCATGCAAGGGAAAATTATCTAAACGAATATTAGACAATGACGTACCCCCCCCCCCCCAAAAAAAAAAACTTAGAGGCATGAAAAATGGTTACTTTGCTTACTGTTTTTTTATGGTACGCCTTTAGTGTTGGATGAACTAGTCGTTTCACACATTAGAAAAATGTTTCTATGCGAAACAGCAATTTTTTTAAATACAATTTTTATTTTCATTAAATTCCTGTTCAATGTTATTTGATGGAAAAACAAAAGAAAAAAAAAGAAACTAGAATTAGGTGGCATAAAAGAAATATGTGTGCTTTTACAAAATGTTCAACTGTACAAATAAGATTTCATTAAAAAAAAAAAAAAAAAAACCGCAAAACGTATGAAAAAAAAAAGCCTATAGTTAACGAACTAAAATGAACTATTCAACACGCGTAGTTAGTTTTCCTTTGACAACGTAAGTTACATAGGTAAAAAGTTTCAACCCCTCCCTTTATGAAATCCTGGACACGGGCCTGCGTCCATCGGGTAGTCGTATTAAAGCTTTCCCGGTTTTTTTTTGCCAAATTTAAGGCTCATATGTGACCATTTTACCTCCTGGAAGAACTTGACTGAAAGTACTTTGTAACAAAAACAATCATATAACAAAAACTTTGCCCGGGGGCTAGCATAGTGTGGCTCTGACAAGTTGACGCGTGAAATTGACAATGTTTACCTCTTCTGAGGGAGTTCAGTGAAAAGGGACGTGTTACTGGCGCGGATTTCAATAAGAATGATGTTGAAAAACTGTTACAAAAGTAACTCAACTCAACTCTGGGCCCATTATCCTTCCCTATTGTCCCAAAAGGAGTAAACATAGTCAAGATCATACTTCAACTTATCAGACTAACACTCTTAATCTTAAGCCCTTGATCTTAAGCCATATTACCAATCCCAGTATGTTAAAATACTTACGTGTAAGCAGGCAAGCAGTGATGCTAGCTTTAGGATAGACCTCCCCTTCCTCTCTCCAGCACGCTTGGCTTTGATGCTTATAACCTTAGTGTGATATTTTTTAAAGTAATCCTGGGAAAACATTCTACATTTTAAATATAATTTCTGCAATTCCTCTTTGTAGTTGATTTAGAAATTAATCTACTGCGACACTTTTTTTATTCCAAGGATATTTTTTCAAGTTACCCACCTGGAAAAACTTACCAATATCCTTAATTATTTCCCATAAATCATTAAATATGTCATTTTTACTTTCTTCTATATCTAATATATAGAAGAAAGTATTGGATTCGTGCAAATTTTCGAATTTCGAATTTTGACGGATTCGAACGTTTTGAGGTGTGCTGAGTCCATTTCGACTATTTTTGGAAAATGTCTGTCTGTCTGTGTGTATGTGTGAGTGTGTGTATGTGTGTGTGTATGTGTGTGTGTGTATGTGTGTATGTGTGTCACGTCTGTGTGTGACCAGTTTTTTGTGGCCGCTCTACAGCAAAAACTACCGCATGAAATCGAACGAAATTTGGTACACATATGTGCCCCTATGTGAACTTGTGCCCATTGGTTTTTGGTGCGAATTCCTCCAAGGGGGGTGGAGCAATGGGACGTTTTTTGAGTTACGCGTGCTTGCTATTCCTCAGGAAGTAACTGGCGGAATCAAACAAAATTTGGTCCATATGTTGCCATCAACAGGAACAGGTGCTGATTCAATTTTGGTGTCAATAACTCAAACGGGGGTTGAGCTATAGAACGTTTTTTGTCGTCAATTGTGACTGCTGTATCTCAAGAAATAATGAACGGAATGAAAGAAAAATTTATCGGCAAGTAGCCCTTAGTGGGTTTAAGAGCTGATTTTATTTTGGTGTCAACAGCTAGAAAGGGAGTAGCGCAATCGCCCGTTCTTTTTTTCCATTGTGAGTGCCCTATTTCAAGAAGTAATACTACGTTCTGGTTGAAATTTGGAATATATGTTAATCCATATGTAAGCAGGCTTTGGTTCAATTTTGACGCCAATCGCTCCAAGAGGTGCTGTTTTTTTTTTTTTTTTTTTTTTTTTTTGCGAATAAAAATAGCTTTATTAATGCAACAATAAGAAAGATAAATCGTAATAGATTGTCGTCTGCGTATTTCTCGTGATTTTAATTGCATAGAAATGATCGGAAATATTATCTCAATGATTTAAAATTTTTAACTGTTGCCATCTTATGTTTGTTAACAAATAAAATATTTGTAATTAATTCAAGCAAGGCTTTTAAAATAACTTTCAATTTTCGCTCTTTGCTTTGCTTTTGCAATAATTCAGACATTGGGATGGTCGTCTAGTTTTTGCATGTGTAATTTTGTTTTTGTTGGGAATATTGCATATTGTCAAGCATGGGGAGGGTTCAGAAAAAAAAAAGAAAAATATATAAGAAAGTTTCGTGATGGCCACAACATACTAGTTTTATTTTAAAAACATGCATCAGCCGTCTAGTTCTTGTTCAAACTTCATTTGGAATTTCGGAATTTGGAAAAATTCATCCCCAACTATTAGTATAGTCACTGACTATGCTTTGACAAGACCAAAAATAGGGAATTATAATAATATAATAACCAACAATGAATTTAATTCTGCCAGAAAAGCGTGTGTTAGAGTTCACGATGCATAATTTAAAAAAAAATCGATTATTCAGAACATAGATGTTTCAAATCATCGATGTTTATTGATCAAAGCATATCATGGATGTTTCAATTCTGAACATGTTTTGCATCATTGACCTTTGCAGGCACGGATCTATGAGTTTTGGGTCTCCCTGCAACAAAATTTGTATGGACCCTCTACAGAGGCCAGCAGTGTATATATTGCAATGTTATGAGTCATTCGGTGCTTTTTAATCAATTTCATGGGCAGTAGGGCCCTTTAAGATGGATCTCCCTGCGCTTCAGGTACGCAGATTCGGGCCTGAATCTTTGGTTCATGATGTCACATTCTAATTTTATGAAAAGTAATATAAAATTGGTCAGAATATTTTTGTTTTTGAGAGCTAATGGGCTCTATCAATGGTTAGACTTCCGGAATGCAGCCTTAAGTAAGAAAATTGTTCCTCATTAATATTTCTTTGATAAACTCAGATTGTCTTTTAAATTTCAAAATTATTCATGGAACCTTTTCTTTTCCAGAAACGTTGAAGACTAAACCATCTAAAGCAACGACTGAAGTCAGCAAACACACCATTAGCTCTTCATACATCACAGTTTTCTCTACTGAACCAAACATTCCAATAGAATCTACTTCCAGTAGACATATATCATCTAGTTCAACTAAACTTAAACTGTGGAAGAACGTCAGAGACTCATGAAGAAGGATTGACAAGAAACTTAAAAAATTCCACAGATTCAATTGAAGAACTTCAGACAAATGCGACTACTTCGTTCCGAGAGCTGACAAATGATTTGGCAAATTCAACAGATTCAACTGAAGAAATTCAGACAAATGCGACTACTTCGTTCCAAGAGCTGACAAATGATTTGGCAAATTCCATAGAATCAACCGAAGAACTTCAGACAAATGCAACCATTTCATTCCTAGAACTGAACCTAACTACACGCTTCAACTACACAAAAGGTTTCTTTTCAGTCAACTGATTTTTCTTTATCTTCTGAGCAGAATACCTTATTAAGCAGTGCGGAAAGCAAAAAAAAAAAAAAACCTCGTTTGTAACGTCGAGTACTGATGATACAACCACACCATCGTCAACCACTGATAGCGTAGATTCGACAGGTACCCTCGACGATTTTCCTAATACAAACCAGATCAAAACAAGGTAATTTTTATTTCATTCATAAAAATCAAAGCAAGATCATCAATGCTCCAAAAAAAAAAAAAAAAAAAAACATAAATTTGCTTCAGATTTTTTCAATTTTTAAGTTTTGCAACATCCGCAGTCAATAAATGAACAGATACGCTTATTTAATGCTGCACTGTAAAAACGATTCAGAAATGTTCCTGGAAAATAATGGGCAGCTGATGTGTCCAACTTCTGCCAGTAACATATCGTGCAAAACTCAGGTACGTATTCCGCTAAAATTCAGTAACCTTTCTGATATTATCCTGGAAACCTCCTGAAAAAAATCAGAAATCTATTAAAAGACACTTCCGTCCTCTGGAAAATTAGAGTAAACTTAGGAAGGCATATTATAACAGTTTGGTATCTTCCTGATTTATCAAGGAAGTTCCAAGTGCATCATTGCAAACATGGCCAAAGCTAAGCCAGAATTGCTGGTAAGTAACCAGCATTTTACTCGCCTGACATTCTTGCAGAGCAACGTAGTTCATACTTATTTGCTCCCTTAAGGAGCTTAATTAGCATGAAAGGGCCGTACTTAACCTGAAGTCGATGCACTTTACAAATACGCTCAGTTAATCTTTAAACTGGGAGCTAAAAATATTTTTCACAACAGTGAAAAAACTTGTAGCAATTCAGGAAACTTTTTGACATAGGGCCGTTCACATGACGTTTTTCTACCTCTCATTTTCTCGCTCCGGCTCTGCAAAAACCCGAATCGAAAAATTCCTCATTCACATGTGAAAAGCTGGTTTATCCCAGAGAGCGGATTTACCCAGCATCCTTTGCGCAAATCCTAAATGGAGGAAGTAAACCGTCACAGTTGGCGCAGTGCATTCTGGGTAACAACCCGGCTTTTCTCCTACCCCCAAGCAGGAGGAAAAAAATTCCAGCATTTCCCCAGCAAATAACCGGCTTGCGGTCGAAAGCAGGGTTTTTCCTGGGTCGAAAAGCGTCATGTGAACGGCGCTATTGATACTTGATTTTTCCTGAAAGTGGATAAAAACCATTAAAATCCCAGTAACGTTTCGGAATTTTTTTACAGTGTGAGACACACACACACAATTGAAATTGAATGGATTAAATGTAATGCCTCAAAAATTAATACCCATTTATTTAGTTAACATTTTAAAAACATAAACGCCCTCCAGTATTAACATTATCGACATTATTTGCAGATACACAAACCAAAGCGTTATAAGGGTCAACAAAGTAAACAATATAAACCAAAGTATTGCTATTTATTGTCTTACAATGCTGAAGTTTTTTTTTTCTTTGATATGCAAAATGCCAAAGAATTTGATTTACAAACCCTTTCTTGGACAGAAAAGTATCACTGTACATTTTAAGAAAATTAAGTAAATTAAATTATCATGGAGCATTTCGATGCTCTAATGCATTTCGCTCCAATTTTTTGAAAGTAAATTTTGGAAAAAGCCTTTTTATTCGTCTGTGTAGTCATAGAAAAAGAAGAAAAAAAAAAACTTGAAATTGTTCATTGCTATACATGCTAGGACAGAAACAGCGGTGTCATCCGGCATCGGCTTATGATTACTTTGAAGCTACGCAAATAAAATTTTGATAAGGAACAGTAAATAAAGTAAAATGAACACAAACTTTAAATTTACAAACAGGAACCTCTATTTTTACTGCATGAATAAGTTCCTGAGACTAAAAACAGCTAGGGCACAAAATGTCATTGCATTCCGACTAGTTAAACACAAGATATTAGCGAAAAACGATTCAGAGATCGCTAGCGCGTTTAAAATTGTACTTTCAAGGTCAAAGCTCAACGATCAATACGATCGAGTTTGCAAAATTCTAATTATTTTCTTCAGAGGAAATGAGTAAAGCCACTCACTATAATACATTAATTTAAAGTACTTCATTGAAAATTTTCGGTTTTGTTAAAGATAACTAATTGTACCCGACTGGAGAAAACATAATGTTACGGCAACAAAATATAAAAAAAATTCAATATTCTAACATTTTGCTCAAAATATAGTTGAAATATAATGGCCCCCACGCACTAGCTCAGCCAAAATATGCCTTCTTCAGATGGCTCGAAAAATCCTGCATGTACCGGACGATCCAAAAAGTCAGGACAAACTTTAAAAATGAATAATTCGAAAACGAATAAAAATAAAAAGATGCGGTTTGCAATAACGGATGGGAAAAAATCCGCGTTTTATTTGGCAACGGAAAAAATAGTTCTGCTGGCGACCCCTGATAGCGCTGTCGGATTTCTTGTGTAGGATCGTGTAAAACAACAAACGATGAAAAAAAGAGCAACGGCTGCAGGTAATGGTAGTCGAAGCTTTTTGCATCGAAATGCTGTCCAAATCTGAGAAAAATCCCTGTTAATTACTCTGTAATATAAGCATTTTGGAGAAATAAACAGCTATAGCGCCATCTGTTGGTCGAAATATAACAATTTTCGTTTCGTTGTTGCACAAAACACGGCTTCTTTTCGAATCGTTCAGCACAAACCACTTTTTATATTTCTTCGTTTTCGAATAATTCACTATCGTATTAGGATTGGCAATAATGTTTAAACTATTGCATTTGGAGGAGGATTTAATCCCCAGATCTGGGACACTGGTTCTACGGTCTAGGACTTCTTCTAACCCTCTCAGCATCAGAAATCTAGAGGGCTTTGTACTGTTGCATCCGGATCCCTTACTTATTCAAGAAACCGAAGCAACAGCCATAAGTTCATCTGTATTAGGAATTGCTAGGAGCTAAGTTGGCCTCTTTTACAATGCATATAATATTTTTTACGATTTAAGTCTGATGCATTAAAAAGCATTTCAGTTGCATGGATCTTATTCCCCCCCCCCGTCTACCCTCCCCCGGCAATTCTGACCGGAAACGAGTGACTTGAAAAAAAAAAAAAAAAACTCTTGTGCCATGGTGCAATATTATAAGTGATTACAATCTTCTGTTAACCATTTTTTCTCTTCCTTTACATTGAAATCAACTTCCCCTGTGCCAGAAATACAAAATTATACGGACCCTCAAACGGAACAAAAATTGATATTTTAGCATATCATGAAACTTACAGAATATTTCGAGCTCAAATTTTGGATACCCGTATAAAATCTCTTCTACATTGTTTTTCCATTAAAATAAAATATGGATCCAGGTCATTTTTTTTCGAACATTAATTTCATAATTAATAAAAAAAATCAAAATTTAATTTTTCATATAGTAAAGGACGTTTTTATTGTTGGCTTGTTCGTACTTTGATTAAAAGAAAGTCTTTACCCTACAGCTACACAAGGTAGTTAAGGTATTATACGAAGATGTGTCAAAAAGTAATTTTTAACATTTCGAGTAGCATTCTTTTTTCTTTAACTATAAAACAACTACTGGAGCAAATTAAATAAAATTTGATATACGAAGTTAAATGATGATGATGATCAGAAAATACGTGATGAAAAAAAGAGGTGGTCTCACAAAAATCTTCAAAGTTGATGCACAAGTATGAAGACGACCGCTTAACATCAATTACGTAACGGAATACGGAATAATACGAAATACAGTATTTCAGAAAATATAACACCTTACACTTCTTTCCAATTTTGATAGTCATCGAATACGAACGAGTATTTCGGGGTTTTTTCTATGTCTGTACCTAAAATTACAAACCGTCATCTGAAAAACAAACTTGTAGCACTATTGTGCATAAGCCTGTATTAATTAATGCCCCTTTAAATGTAAACAAACGACACACCTACACAATCACCTTCATATTTTGCGTTCAGCTCCGTTGTGGCTATACCAGATTGACGAGCGCAAAGAACAGCGTAACTTCGCTCTCTGGATGCTGTAACATCTTCTGATTGCGAACTGAAAACTTTAGTTATTTGAGAGTAACTTCGAAGTATGTGGGTTTACTCTGCACTACTTCACTTTGTAAGTATAGTTGTCTCGCAAATAGTAGGCTGTTCAATGCTGCCCTCTACTGCTAAGGTCATAATATTTGTTTTCTGCTTTTCATTTTGTTACACTAGGCACATTTTGTCGCTGATGCAATGGATATGTATTAGGTTGGTTCGAAAAAAATCAATATATTTTTTTTTTTTTGGAACCGCGTTACCTCTCAAAAGTTGTAGTATAGTATCCTGATTTGGGAAATTTTTTTTTAAAAAATCTAAATTGTTCGCGCAACAGGTGCAAAATTTGAAAAAAATATGCTAAAAATTGAATTTTTCAAAAAATAATAAACTTAGTTTTTTATACTTTTGAAAGGCAACAGCCATAATTTGAACTTAAAAAAATATTTTATATCTTTTGCATAAGATCTTTCGGTTGCGCATATGCTTTAAATTGGGCTACAATCTCCTGAAATTTAAAGCCCATGCGAAGGCGTAAGCGCGAACTAAAGATCTTAAGTAAAAGCTATAAAAAAAAAATTTTTAAGTTCAAACTACGCTATATACTGAAAATTTATAGCTGTTGTATTATGAAAAAATACAAAAAACCTAATTCTATTATTTTCTGAAAATTTCAATTTTTAACATATTTTTTTCAAACTTTCAACCTCATGCTCGAACTGAATATGTCAACTTAGAATTTTTTTTTTCCGCAATCAAGGATACCAAACTGTAACTTTTGAGAGATAACGCGATTCCGAAATAAAGAAATCGATTTTTTCTAACCACCTTAATGTGTATCCATTAGAGGGATAAAATATTGCTGGAGATGCAAAATTCCTGTAATCGTGAATTCTTTCTTGAGTTTATAGTTCAGTAAAAAAAGAATATATTCATCTGTTTAAATGCACAGGAAGAAAAAAAAACTATGGAGTACATGCTGCAGATTATGCTGGGATTGATATATTATCTTTGTCAACGATTCTGATTTTGACAGTCGGTGTCATTTATTCCAAAAAGTAAGTTGGTTTGATTGAATGTTAATTTGCCATCACTTGGCGTTAGCTTCATGCGTGTTTTGGTGAAGTTCACAGACAATTTTTAAAAAAAGCACCATTTTGTACTACTCATAAGTGATTATATTTATAACTCATATTTTAGAATTTTAGTACTGCATGTTTCGTTTAATAATTCGATTGTACACATTTTTTCCCGCGTATACAGTATCCCTTATAACCCTCTTAATTTCGGAGCGGCTGCTGCTATCTTTTTAAACGTGGTATCTAGATGTAGTAAATCGGTTGTGCGCTCACATTCCGACCGATTCTTCACAATTAGACTGCTCACAGCGTCACCTTGTGGAAAACTGCGGAGTAAGCTTTCGTATCTCGAAAACGCAACAAGATAGGGGAAACAAGATAGGGGAAGCAAGTGAATTACAAAGTTAGCGTTAATGATTTTGTACGGAAAGACACCACATTGAAATGGTTGTAGAAAATTGAACAGTTGAAACGTGCATTTGGTTTTCCGGATTCACGTAAATGTCTCGGATTCACGTTCCTGTAAACTTGGATGGAGAAATAATATTCTTCAGGGTAAAACATGACATTGAAATGTGAAATAAAGGTAGCTTGTAGTTCTCTTTCTGTTTCGGATCATTTTTTCACGTCACAGTGTAGGAAATCACGAAAACACAATTGCGTATTTTACCGCTCTATTCTTTGCCTTGACGTTCATAAAGTGTATTTTCGAACAATGTCAATGATGCTCCACAACTATGTAAATCACTTTTTTACTCTATCGCGATTCGAATTCGAGATAGAAATTTTAACTCCTCAATTTTCCACTAGGTGGCGCTGTGTGCGGTCCCATTCGGTGGCGCATATCCGATTTAGTATACCTAGATACCACGTTTATGAAGATAGCAACAGCCGTTCCGAAATGAAGGGGGTGACAGGGGACTTTAGTGGGCATACTGTGTATTTAGCAACAGATGTGAGGAGGTGCCATCAGAAGTGAATTCGTAAACTCTCCTATACCATAAGGTTTGTTTGAAAACAGATATATTTTTCCTTAAAGTATATACAGCACGGCATTCCATTGCGTTATTACCCAAATTTACCCCTTATTTTTGTGGTTAATTTATGTATTGTAATGATCTGGTTATATATATATATATATATATATATATATATATATATATATATATATATATATAAACAAAAGCAGCAATACTGACTAACAAATTAATGAAAACTAGGCGACCCGTGCGGAACTCCGCACTGTGCTACGAATGGTTTCATATGGCATTCCACTCTTTAAAAATTTCAAAGAAAGAACAAAATGAAGAAGAATCGAAAAAAGTAAACAGATTAAAGTAAACGGAAAAACGTACCTGCACAAAAGAAGGCATGTAATTTGACGGCATCAATAACAAAACCCCGTTAAATACCATGCTGTGATAATGTGATCATCGCTCACATTTTGGTTGTACGTACTTTCAATGCAAACTTAAATATCATTTAAAGCTTTTACTCTTGAAAAAGCAGTAATTGTGCATGTGAAAAAACGGGTTGTGGCAAGTACAATCCTGACTATGTGAGCATCTGACGGAAAAAAATAAACATTAAACATATATTTATTGGCACAGATTCAAACTCACGCCATTCTGACTATCAGCACGACACTCCAACCAACCGAGCAAATGCATTGAGTTTCGAATGCCATTCATTGAAGCAATGTGTAATGAAAAACAGCAAAAAAGCTTTTTGCCAAAAAAAAAAAAAAAGGACGAAAATAATAAATAAGATTGAAAAGAATTTTTTTTTTATTTTTGAAAATTGATACAATTTCCCATAGAGGGTTGCTATTACCGTTACGGCTTAGATGCCAGCACATGTTTTACTTTTAATCGAACACTTAAAATTCGAAACTAAAACCAGTTGAACTGAGTCCGTTTTTTAGGTGTATCTTTTCGCACGTAAACAAATACAATTGGATTTTTTTTTTCATCGGAAGCAGAGGAGAAAATGTTTTTTACTTATAATAAAGTTAATAGTAATTTTAATGTTTTACTTCGTATGCGAATAAATAGTAAAAGGTTTACTGGGTGAAACTAGTAATTTCAATTTAGAGTAGTATTTATTTATTTATACAAAAGGTTGAATACTGCTATTAGAAAAATCTACATTTCCGCACATAAAAATCAAGTTTTTCTGCACAAAAAGGTTTTCCTTGCGCTCTGAATTTTTAAATCTCATACCTTTTTTTAATGTCTACATCATTATGCTTAGTTTTCTGAACAGAGTCAAATCTTTAAAAAAAATAATAAAAAATAATAATAATAAATAAAGAGAGAGAGAGAGAGAACACCATTCGATTAATAGTCAACTTATCTGAATAATAACTGTAGCCTGCATTAAGGTGTCGAAGCATCAAGGAACATTCCCGTCGCATTTCTTTTATTGCCTTATTGTGTTATGCGTGCATGTAATGCAAGACATTAATCTAAATTAGCTATAATTGCAGACAGCCCGGGTGGATCCGAAGTTCAGCTAGTGAATAACCGGACATTCAACCGAAAAAAACTTATTGATTTAACCCAACAACTCAGTCCAGTGCTTTTAAGCTTTATTTTTAAAAAAAACACATGAATTGTGATTTTTTTTTCGCCAAAAACGGCGGGAAAAAAAAGGAAATTGGATTAAGCTTTTGCTTAAAAAAATAAAATATGCATAAGAACTACAGGCTGCATCAAGGTTTTGCAGCAGCAAAAGGCGTTTCCGAAAAATTGATTTTTAGATCGTAGGTTTTTCTTTCGTCATTAGCCGGCCCGATAATCATTAAAATGAAGGGTTAATTTCTTCAAGAAATAAGAAAGATCTCGCTCACCGACAGAAAAATAATCCACAGAAATAATGTATAAGATACGATGTTGAAGAGAACTGTGTGTTTTTATTTTTTTTAAACTATACAATTTGCTATCGCAGGCTGTTTGAACCGTTATGGCTTAGATGACAGCGCGTGTTCATCAATTAACCGAAAAGTAAAGATACAAAATCAGTTAAACTAAGCGTAGCTTTTCGAATGTAGTAAAAATATGACTGGCTGTTTAATTTTTTCCAAAAGGAGAAGAAAAATAAGTGGTGTCTTACCCATGAAGTTGTTGGTAATTTTAATGTTTTACTTCGTATTCTAATAAATATTCATAGGTTAACTAAATGAAAAGCGTAATTTCAATTTGGGGTAGTATTTTTTGAGCAATCACGATTGCTTATTGTTCTCACTTGACAGTCCTTGATGTTCCGGTTCCTTTTTCAGCTTGGACCAGGGCTGCAGCACCACCGTCCACCGGCGGCGGCGCGGCTGGTCCCGAGCACTGTCCCCCGGAATCCACTTTTGCTGGGCGGCGGCGTCCATGTCCTACACACGCATGCTCATACACAGTCGCCTACGCGCGCACGCCTTTACACACATGCACACGCCTACGTGCACACACGTAAGCCTACACACACACGCACACAACTATACACACGTAACCACCCAGGAGGAGGGACATGCTTGGGCGGGAGAGCCATTTCTAGAAACAATAACTCTAACCAGTAGAGTTTTGTCGCAACTCGTGATTGCGAAAAACATAATTTGAATTCAAAGTTTCGGAATTCAAATTAGAGTTTATTTATTTTATTTTTTTTTAATTTATACAAAGGGTCAAAAACTGTTATTTGAAGAATCTACATTTCAGTATATGACTTTTTTTTCTGAAAAAAAATCATTACCTTGTTGTCCTCCTGAAATCTTAAACTTATATTTTTACTTACATTCTGCTTTGGTTTCCTGGCTCAATTACTTTACTGTCTCACGATCATTTATTTTACCCATTTGCTATTGATCAAGTTTTGAGGAAGACCTCGCGTAGTATCACCCATAAAATTTCAGTCTTCTAGAATAATATCTTAAAAAATTAAAAAATCAATCCAAAAATGATCAAGATTGTGAAAAATCGAACTTCTTTGAATTTTTATTCGAATGCTAAAATTTATAATTTTGAAAATAATGAGGGGTGTAAATGTTAGCTCTAGGAGACCTTAATGTATCCTAGAACTTTTAGTTTACTAGAATAATTTCTTTGATATTTCAAAAAGTCCCAAAGTATACCAAAAGTCAACTTTTCCGTCCACTTTTTATTACGTTACTATGAAGCGAAAAGCAATACTTTCAGATTATAATATACCTATCTATCTATATGTGTGTGTGTGTGTGTGTGTGTGTGTGTGTGTGTGTGTGTGTGTGTGTGTGTGTGTGTGTGATTATTTGGATATTAAATGAGAGCCATGTTTATTCTAATATCATAATCAGTTTTTAGAAAAAAAATGCCCAAAATAATATTTCGCAAGTTTTTGGAGTTAAAGTCAATTAGAAATGTACTAATGTTGTTGCAGGTATTGTAAAAAGCGCGCGAAAGTTTCCCCTTTTCGCGCGCTCTCATCGCATTGTTGCCTCAGCAATCAGATTGCTAAGCATTTAATAAACAAAACGCTTTCTGTATAAAAAAAAAAGTAAAAAACGAACTAAAACTTTCTCCCGCCAAAGTGCCTAGTTTTTATTCTTTTATTCAGTTTTTTATTTGTTCGGTGTCATCAGAGCTGTGCGTGTTAAAATTTTTTCGTGCAGTATTTTTTAGAAAAAGTCTGCTCTTTAAACTGCTTATCAGTGATTTCTTATACTCATGTCATCTAATGTGTCAGCCTTCACTACAAAAAGTTTAAAACCAGGAACGAGAAATGAAAAAGCCTGTCCTGTACTTGAATCGGGGAGACTCTTAACTGAGAGTCAATTACCAACTACATGGGACATGATGAAATATTTGTTTGTTCGAGATGATATAAAGGCATTCAATGGCTCAAATCGTGATTGTTCAGTTTGTTTAATTGCAAAAGAAGTAGCAAAAAAAAATTGAGAGGTTATGGGAAAGAGCTTCAATTCTCTCTCTCCCCACATTTCTCACCAAAGGATTGTCGAAAAAATTCGGAAATATCATGATACTTATCAAAACATGATAAAATTATTCAAAACCAACCAGTATAATGATGTCTATACAAATAAACTCGCTAAATATGACTCAGAGTTAAAGAGACAGTTATTTGAAATTTCCAAATACAAGTGTGCAGGTACAGTCATAGAAAAAAAAACGAAACACTTTTAATTATTCGGCCATTATACATGCTAGAAGGGAAAGAAAGGTGTCATCCGACTTGGTTTAAAGTCTTCTTTAAAATTACATAGGTAAAATTTTGATAAGGGAGCATATACAAAGCAAAATGAGCACCAACTCTTGATTTTCAAATGGGAACCCCTAATTTTTGCTACATAATTTTGTTTAGACCGCAGAATACAGCCAGTATATGAAATTTCACTGTATTCCGTGCAGTAGAACAGGAGTTATTAACAAAAAACGTTTTAGGGACCGTCTCCACATTGAAAACGCTTCTTTCAAGGTCACGGCTTAAATGGAATGTAAGCAAAGAAAAAATCGAGATTATCCAGCTCAATTCATGATTTTTTGAAGTTCTCTTCGATACTTTTTAGCCGATTATGTTGCGGCAAAAAGCGATTTAAGGTCTTTTTTTTTTTCAAAAAAAAAGTTAAAATATTTACTGATTTTTATTTATCTGGATTAACCCAAGAAAGATGTATGGGGTTTGGCTCGTCCATCGTATAGATCGTTGTTTAGTAAATCGAATAATGAAAAATTAAAAGTAATGGAACTTTTTGCCTTTTTTAATATGAACCTATTGGATTGCTTATATTAAGCAAATTAGCCTCATAGAAATGTAAATATCCAACCTTATACCTAGAAAGATGATGTGAATATGTTTGATAAATGTATTGCGTCTATGTTGCAGGTTTATTTTGGAATGAATAGAAAGTCTTTTGATGTAAAATGGAATTGCGCGTTTCTAATTTCGCAGAACATCGGCAGAAGTTAGGGTCATCGCACACAAAAATATAAAAAATATACCGCACTACGTGGGAAGACGCAGCATTAAATAGATTGGAGACTCTAGCGAAGCAAGAACAATTTATTCCGTGAAAATTTGCTTTAAATACATAAAATGAAAGAAGTATCAATCTAAAAAATAAAACAGAAACAGGAGAATATAAATACCCGTTAATGAGCAAACCGTTCATACTCGAACTTTATTTGGGAAAAATTTGGTTATTTGAATTAACACAGTGGACAAACACAGTAATTGTTCTAGCGGCTTTTTTGTAATCAAAAAAAGAGAATGTGTTTTAAATCCAAATTTGATGCGAAAGATCATAATGCGTGGTATTATTTAAAAATCATAACACAATCGGCGGTTTTAGTTAAACATGTAATGGCTCATAAAAGCAATTTAGGAAAGTAATTTCAAAATGCTGTTTTTAGCAACGAGATTCGAGATGGTCCAACCCGTAATTAAAAAAAGACAAAAGTAATTTTAGCTCAAACCAAGGTGAACCGAAATCTGACTTCTTGTCATTTCTTCGATTTTGTAAGATTGCTAACAAAACCTCACATTATTAGATTTTGTTTCGCAGTCTATATACCTGCAAACTATAATATTTTCTCTGGTATCAGGCTGGCGCACCTATAGCAATTATACGCGGCATACCCGACAGGCGGGTTGATCTATCCAGACGCTACAATTTCGTCCTCATGATAGATTTCTCGGACTAGAATCGGAACTAATCGTGTGGGATGCAGAAGTCATCTTATTGAAGCTGAGATTTTGAATAAACTGGTCGGTAAAGTAAATTTATCTGCTGTATGTTTACGGCATCTCACTGATCAGATAAATTTTCTTCATCCACCAGTTTTTAGGCACTCTTCGCTTCAATGACATGACACCTGCTTCATTGTTCGGTTAAACCTAGTTCGGGGCTGTTGGGCTCATTATTAGGACCCACAGCAACCATCGAATGGGATTACCAAACCGTAATTGCATCGCGGTTAAGACGTGGGACGCATTCAGTCCGCGAAGCCGGTCCGCGGGGCCCCTTGTTTGCTTAAAGATTTAGATCAGAAAGTAGAATTAGTTCCATTGGCATAACGTTGGAGCCGAATATTCAGATATTGGATTCTGAAAAACATGCATATAATAAGATAGGCACCTATAATTGATAACAATAATTTAATTATAACTTTCTTTCTTTGGCGATATTTTTCCATGTTATTCAAAAAAGAAGAAAATAATTTGAAATTTTATCTTTGTCTTGCGGGAATGATTTTAATGTGAAATGCACCGACAATGACTGAGAAAGTAATTAGAAAAATAGCATTTAAATTATAATTAAGAATAGACAAAAACTCAACTTAATCTAACACCCAAATTAATGTTCTGTTAAATCTTTGACAAAGTCAAAAAAAAAAAAAAATCACAATTAGCCCCAACAATTACTTTGCGTGCAGAATTCGGGCTCAAAACATGTGGCCCACTACTGCGACCGACATTTCCTTTCCTACATCTTAACACATTGAAAATTATTCAAACACTATACAAAAAATAATAATAATAATAATAATTCCTGAAAACCAGTAAACTTATCTAAGAGCAAATATTACTTTTTGACCCATCTGGATACTGTTAAAGGCGAAACTTCACACTGTCGGCTATTTTTCGAGTACTTTTTCCCGATTTAGGGAAGGCAATAATTTTTTCTTTTAGTAAATTATCACCGGAAAGAGCAATTAATTCTACACTGTCTATTGCAACATGACTAGCAAGACAATGAGGTTTTGTTGTATTTTTCTGTGAAAAAGTTGTGCATGTTTATTTATTTATTTTTTGAGCTATTGTTTTACAAAAGGCAATGGCTAAACGGAAAAAAAAAAAAAACAGAAGTATTTTAAGTGTAGCTTTTAATTTGAAAAGTTCTATAAAATATTCTTTTATTAGACAATGAAGAAGTGTTTCGCATTATTTACACATTGACGTCTGAACGATATCCACAAAAAACTGACGGTTGCATTATTGTGTTGTTCTTCTGCAGAGACAGCGAATAAATTTATGCATTTAAAAAATTCGTAGACGAACTCTAATGTAGAAAATCCACGTTATAATTGGTTTGCTTGTTTTGTTGAACAATTTTTTTCTTTTTTTACGGAGAAACCAACTTTCATAATTTCTGTTTTAAAAAAGTATACGGTCCCCTAAAGTAGGAAAAAATGAATTCTTTTGCATAGCGTAAAAACTACTGAATATTTGGAGCTCAAGTTTTGGATTCCCACATAAAAGCTCTTCCAGATTGTTTTTCTGTTAAAATTTAATATGGTTTCAGATCATATTTTTTTCAAAAAATATTAAAATAAGTCATTAAAAAACTAAAATTTTATTGTAGGTGTTGTAAATTATGTTTTTATTATTGGGTCGGTTCATATTTTGATATAAAAAAGCAATCTTTGCCGTCCCTAATATAGTTTTTGTGTTATTAGTAAAAATATCAAAATACGTTTTAACATTACGAGCGGAATTTTTCAAAACTTCATTCTGAAGTAACGGCTGGATCGAATTAAACAAAACTTTGTATACAAAGTTAAAAAAGAATGCTGATCACAAATATGTGATAAAAAAAGGGGGTTCTCATTGAAAAATTTGAAGTTGATGCTCGTTTTAATATGAAGACGACCCCTTAACAACAATTTTTTAACATAATTATGTAGAACTTTTTATTCCTGAAACAACAACAGCTTACACGTGTCTCTAGTGTCAATAGTCTTTGAATACGATCGAGTGTTTCGTTTTTTTTCTCTATGACTGTACAAATATTTGCAGATGTAATAGGGAAAGCTAAGTTCCTCCAAAGGAACGTGAATTTTTGCATGATCAGAGAACATCGAGAAGAATGATCATTGGCTCAGTTGACTGAATAAAAAGAAGAAAACTTCAAATAAAACTAGCAAGAAAGGAAAAGGAAAAAGCAACACTGTAAAAAAATTCCAAAACGTTACTGGTTATATCCATGGTCCATGTAACGTTGTAAAAATCAAGTATCTTTGTCAAAAAGTTTCCTGAATTGCTACAAGTTCGACTTCCCACTGTAGTGAAAAATATTTTTAGTTCTCAATTTCAAGACTAACTGAGCGTATTTATAAAGTATATCGGCTTCTTTGCGATTGCGGCCCGTCCAGACTGATTAATCTCCCAAAGGAAGAGACTCAGTACATGAACTGCTTAGAATTGCAGGAGAGTAAAATTCTTGTTACTTTCTTGCAATTCTGCTTTGGCCATGTTTCCAATATTGATTATGGAACTCTCTAGATAGATCAGGAAGGTTCCAAGCTATTATATTATACCTTCTTAAGTTTACTCTAAAGCTGCAGTGGAAGGACTGGATTTAAACGGGAAGATTTCTGATTTTTCAGGAACCTTCCAGGATTATTTCAGGAAAGTTACTGAATTTTAGCAGAACACATTCCTGGCTTTTTCAAGATATGTTACTGGCAGAAGTTGGGCACATCAGCTGCCCATTATTTTCCAGGAACGTTTCTGAATCGTTTTTACAGTGAAGATGTACAGCGTTAAAACCTAGTAGTATAGTGATTGCAGTAAGTAGTGCAGAAAATCAATCGGACCCGCACTTAAAATCCGAATCAGAATTATGCGACTCAGGAGCAGAAATTATTTTTCCTGAAGCAACAAGCACAATTCAAATGAGAAAAAGATTACCGACTTGTGCAAGAGAATGTGACCGCTTTGGAGTTTCAGATCGTGCCGCAGCATTTATTATCAGCTCTGCGTTTCAAGATATTGGAGTTTTTAGTGAATACGAAGAGCCAATAAACGTAGTTGACGCAAGTGAATTTCGTCGTGAGCACTGTTAGAGAGAAATTACGCGAAAAATTATCTGATTGTTTTGGAGGTGAAGCAATAACTGCCCTATTTTTTGATGGCAGGAAAGACTGCACTTTGGCGCAAGTAAAAAAAACCTATATAAATCACATTACAACTCTTGTTGAAGATCATTAAACTCTGATACAAGAGCTTGGCTCAAAACACATTGGTCACATAACAGTTTCGCGTGGAGAAGCTGAAATTATACAGCATAACATTCTTAATTTCTTCACATCTAAAGAGTGGACACTAGATAACTCAGTGGTTATTGGTTGCGACGGTACTAACATCAATACTTGTGTGACAAATGGTGTTATTCGTCTACTAGAGTTAAAACTTAAATAAACCTTTGCAATGGTTGCTTTATCTGCTGTATGCAAACGAACTTCCATTGAGCATTTAATGAAATATTTGGATGGAACAACACAGGGACCTGAAAGTTTTTCAGGAATTATTGGAAAAGCTATTAAAACGTGAGAAGATCTACCACTTGTGACTTTCAAAACAATATCCTTAGAGTATTTTCCATCAATTTTGACGGGAAAAGATCTTAGGTCAGATCAACAATATTTGTATGAAGTTTGCCTAGCCATTTCATCTGGACATTGCTCAACCAATCTTGCCAATAAAGAACCTGGTCCTGTTATACATTCTAGGTGGGTAACGACTACGCTAGACTTTAAAGATTATATGTTTCAACAGAAAATCCGACTGCAAATATGATCGCGTTGTGTACATGCATCACTAAAGTTTACGCTCCTGTCTGGTTCTTCATAAAGACACACTCTTTTTGTTTAAAAGGTGCACATCATATATATATAGAATGATCGCATTTTCCTGATAATTGCCAATCAGCTTAAGAAAGATCGTGGACAATGTAATTCAACGTAATTAATTTTTGCTCAGTCAGAGAACATATTATTATCAATGCAGGCTGATAAAAGAAGACATATTCAAGTTCTGGCCTACCGCAGGATTTTGTCAATAAGAGACTAACTAAGTGAACAGTCAGCTACACCAGTGAGACAACTTAAAGTTTCCAAGTTAAACTTCAATTGTGAAGATTATCTTGAACTGATAAACTGGTAAGTAGAAATACATGAGCCTGCACTAACGAAAAAAGTACCCACTTCTACCATTAAATCTTTCTTAAAACTATTACTTCAAGGTGAAATTAATTTGGAGGAACCAGTTTGCCTTTCGGACTTTCATAAATACCCATGTCACAGCTAAGCGACAGAACGCTGCGTCAGATCGGTAACAGAGGCTTCAGAACTGTTTGTGGAGAAGAAAGACGTGATAGTTTCATCCTGAGCAAACTCGAGTCTAGATCAAAAATGCCCAAGTTCGACACTAAATCCGAATTTTATGCCTAAACTATTGTTATTCATGTTGGGTGTTTGTTAAGTTGTTTCGAGATACTTTACGAACATTCATGAATAATGAAGAACCCAATTTTTTGCAAAGTGAGATAATGCAATAATATGTATTTTTACTTTCAAAATACTACTTTTTTTTAAATTTTTTACTGTTGCAATAAATTATCTAACTAGGATGTGTGTTTTAATGTTAATATTTTGTGCATTTTACCTATTTTTGCGTTGTAAAATCGTGTAAATTGCGAAGAAAAACAGGTCGATTTTTGGTTTATTTTGCTGATTTTTTGTAATTTAAAGAAATTACTCTGTTGAAGTGAAACTTTTACGAGATATTAAAGTTGCTAAACGGTTAACACCTATCCCCTCAAAAAATTTTGAAATCATACATTGTCACTTTAGAAAAACGATTTTTCTTTTTTTTTTTCTGCATTTTTGTGGCGATTTTGGAACCTAAAGATATTTTCCCAGGAGGCTAAAATTTTAGGGGTGATATATTGATGCTAAAAGGCAACTTTTGAGACCCGAAAAAAAAATTTTTATTCACTCCATTCCATTTATGAATCTCTCCATGTCCACTCCCAAATCCTAAGCTTTGTTTCAATTTCAATCACTTATCCATGGCATAGTTGTTTCACCCCTGCGATAGAGAAAAGACATCGCCACCAGGTGATGATCAAAATTGTAGCGATTTTAAATATCTAGTTCCTATGCAAGCAGAAAAAACTGGTAGTAAAGGAGTTCACATTTGAATGCTGACTAAGCTGAACAGGCAATCACTGTAATCGACTCTAGTATAGTACTGAGATGATATTTTTGTTATTGTCTTTTGCTTTTTATAAGATGGTTTGGGTGGGAATGTTTGTTTTGTAACCGTGACATTTCTAAAGAAAAATCACATCTTTCTCTTCATAGATCATTCGATTATTGATCATTCTGAATTATCTTCCCTCTTCTTTTTCTTTTTTTTTTTTTTTAACTCTGAACATCAAGATTTAAATCATATTCATCAGTTGATCACCAAACTATAAGATCAGTGGTGCCCAATCTTGGGCGTAAAGGGAGACATAATTTCAATGTTTCAAATTTAGATCCTTCCCTTTCCTTTGGTTGGATTGAAACATAAAGTTTTGTGCATTGTGTCCATTCTCTGAGAGTAACTGGGTGTGAAGAATTTGATTTTGTGACTCTTTGTTAGCGATCGAAATCATGTTTCCTCTTACACCCACGTTTTTCCTTTTATCCCACAAACAACGGTAAATGGGCACATCCCATTTATTTCCCCAAAAGGTAGATGTTAGATCGCACTATGTGAATTCAACGATAACTGATCGACTCAATTTAACGATGCATCGTGACACAAGGCAATACCATTGCCTAACTGGCGAAGGTATGGTTAAAACAACGCCAATTGAATAAGTGAATTACTCCTAAGAAGAACTGCTAATCCAATGAGTAATTCATGAATGTGGCAAACGTTGACGCCCAACAGAAACCTTCTTTGTTTTCCTCCGCTATCAGTTCTTCCTGAATGCACCATAACTGTTGAAGAAGTTCCACACCAAAAATACTGCACGCGACGCAATGAATATTGCAAATGTAATCTGAAATCATTTTAAAAGAAAAATCTTACAAAAGGTCAAATTGTTCTTGGAATTGGTGTAAAATACACACAAAAGTGTAATTTATACCAAAATCAAATCGTTTAAAGAATAAGAAGAATGAAAAACTTAGTTGTTTCTATTTTCCCCAGAGTATAAAGTAAATGAGAACACTTAAACTGTGAATTCAAAATAGCGAGAAAGGCGATTTTCATAACTGAATACGTTTAGTAACCTTCCAAGTGCCAAGTAAAACTATTTGAAACCAGTTATTTTGCATTTGCAGACCTGTTGGAGAGCCACGAAGCCTCTCCTGGCCTGAAAAGACACTTCCAGTTCATACCCATGGTCCTAGTCAATACCATCATAACTACTTCTCTTATATTCCGTAAAACAACTTCTATTCGCTTTTACCAATATTTTTCTTTACGTGTATGTAGGGTAGGGCATCATCTATTGAGTTAATAGATCACTTTACTGGGAGAGATTTAACAAATTTATGCAGTGGCTGCCGCTTGTATGAATCACGTTTATTCTCTACAGTTTTGATCCCAGAAAGCGGCTGATTATGTAAAGTGGCTCATTTAATAAAACTGGATTTTGTTCTATTTTTGACGATTTGATTCATTTAGGCGGTTATTCAATTTACCACTGATTCAATTAACCGGCTTTCACTGCAGTTAGTTGATTCCAAAATCTATCACTACCAGTATTTTTTGGCTGAAAGATTGCAATATATATTCAAAAATAGATTATTCTAAGTTGTTTTCTTTAAATTCGTCCTAATTTGCAAAAAGCAGGCGTGGACAGTTGTTTCACGCTTGCTAGCAATTGTATGCAATTGATTAGAGAGTTCTGCGACCTGTACTAGAGCCGCTATAGAGATAGGCCGACGCATCAGCTTAAGTTTAGCCATTTTGGATCGGATTTTCATTGTTGCACTGCTAGGGTTACCACAGCAAAGTTTCGGATTACGCCAAATTTGTCGAAAATAATATTTTATTTAATGAAGAATTCAAGTGCCGCTAATAATTACTCACAGTGAACAATCACCAAACGCGATAACTCGCCACCAAAAGACAACCACTCAAACACGCGCTCCGATCCAAAAAGGCTAATCTTAAGCTGTTGCGTGGGCTCGTATATATAGGGGCCTTACCCTGTACATAACCGATCGCTCCTGCAACTGGCACCGTTAAATATTACAATCAAAATGTAATTACAGAGATGGAAAAAGAAAAAAAAATCTGCACAAATGGTACAAAAGAATCTTACACATAAAATAAGTGAATACTAAATAATGAAATCATGTAATGTATAAAGGGATGGGTCAACATATTTTCTTAACTACATATTATTGGCTATTGCTTCTTTATGTCGAGAAGAATACTTTTGCAGGTAGTAAGCAATCGTCACTCACCTGTACTGTTGTGAGAAAGCGTGGTGTCTGCAGCAATAAGGTTTTGAGATAATTGAAGAAACACATTTTGGACCCCATATAACAGGGAAATGTTCGGTGGAAACCAAATCAGCTATGCAATTAAGCTGAAGTGGAAATGTTTTAAGTTGGCGGTTTTTTCGTGCTTAATTTTCAGTGGAAACCAAATAAGCAGAATATGAAATTAAGCTAAAATGCTAAAGATGGCAAAAATGAAAATAAAATGCATATACTGCGCTTCACCTTCCAACTGTAGCATAAGTCGTGATTTGTAGAGGAATGTGGGGCAAAGTGAAATAGTTAAGATAATTTACTTTTTTTTCGAAATGTCCTAAAAATTATGGTTCTTCAAGAAAGAATAATGTATTTTACAATAAAACTTGAATTAATGTATTATTTATTTTTGACAACAAGTTAGTACTTCCAAAGAAAAGGTGGAAATTTTCACTTTTTTTTCTCATTGGGAGAAAAAGACAAAAGATAAAAGATTTTTCTACTGAAATATTTTCTATTCAATTATTAAAGATATTTTTAATCAAAATAAACAGTATGTAAAAGAGCAAATGAACAAATTAAAGAAAAGAAAATGAAAGTTTTTGTTGTTTTTTATTGACACTGTGGCTTGAGTTTTACGATGAACTTTGCTGAGTTTGATTTTCTTACTTTCTTTTCATAGTTTTTTCTTCAAAATTCTTTACAATCACATAAACATCTGACAATATTTTCCACTTCACTATGCCTTTCCTCAAAGGAAATTTTCAAGCCACAGTACAATTTTTAAATATCATCTCGTCAAGTATACTGCTCAATAGCGAGGCAGGACAATAAACCAATACCGGGGACAAAAGTACCATTTCTTACTCTAACAGAAGACGCTTTTATCAGTGTTCAGCACAATTAAGACGAATACTGAAAATATGTGCTATAAAGTATTGCTGCAATTGCTATCTTATACATATAAAATCTGAGTATCTATCTATCTATCTATGTCCAAGCTTGTTCTCCCGAACGACAGTGAACTGACCATCGAACCAGGTATCGATGGATTCGTAATCTTCCCGTCTTCATGTTTGGCTATTTAACATAATCCTCCGATAATAATTAGCGGAGATATCAATTAAAAACTATTAATTATGACTCTTAGATTTCAAAATCAAATCCCTATTTTTCGAAGGCTTTCCTGAATTCAAATTATTATTCAGTGCTTCATCTCAACTTCCATAACAATGCTTTTATTAAAATGTATAGCGGGTGAAGAAAATCATTGAGATGAAAGATCTGTTGCCATTTTTTTTCTCGAATTTGAACAGGTAAAATTCTTGTTTTTATTTTGAGGCTTTTCCTGTAATCAGGGGATTTAAAATGTTTACTTTTTGGGGTTTTCCGCAATCTGTCGCAAAATTTCAGTGACTTTTTTTTTTTTTTTTGGTTCAAGTCTGAGTGTTGAACTCGCGTCACTTGATATAACTTTTATTTTCGAGGTGGACCGTGCAAAGCCGGGCGACGCAGCTAGTTTGAAATAAATTATACTGCGCAACAAAAGACAAAATAAAACATTTGAAATTCTTATGTCACAATTCACCATTCTTGCCGATTCTGATGTAAAATGTCACCTTGAAATCAAATGTGACCACGGTTTCTCCCATCACCGCCCACTTCTTGGGAATGGCAACCCTCATTTCCCCCCCCCCCCCCCTCTACGTTCTACTGTTTTTTTAAAGGCATTATTTTTATTTGGAGGTTACGGGAGCATTATATCAGCCATTAGCATTCTTCTGAGGGGCTAGAAAGTAAGTAGCTCAAAAGCATCAACATGTGTAGCAGATTGGTGAATTCATACAGGTATTCTCCCCTAAAATATTTTTTAAATCATCAAAACCGATCCTTTTTTTTTCTTCTAGAGGTTTGTTTAACAATTTTTTCACTTATTTTCTTGCGCAAAACCAGAGCATTGGTCTCGCTCATATGCCCCCGTCTGAAAAACTTTCACGTTGCAAAAATAAATATTAGATAATCTTGATCGCATTAGTCGCACCATAGATCTTTAGTGAAGAAATTTCCCTTGTCTATATATATACAAATGGATTGGTAAATTTGTTGGTTAATTTGTTTCCTAAGATCTCAGAAACTACCCGGCAGATTTGGCTGAAACTTTCACCGTTTGTTCATTTTGGTACTAGAAACGTTTATAGACCAGTTTGAAAAAAATCAGATTCATAGTTCCTCTTTTATTCCGATTTTAGTCCCAATTTTCGCATAAATGCCCTAATATGAGGGTGGAAAAAAAGTGCACATATTAACATTATGTGTCCATCGAAAGCGCTAATTTTTCTGCTGAAGATGGCATATATTAGAAAGTTCTAAGTTGCATAAAAAACGAGTTACAAGCTTTTTTGTTCCTTGTTCGAAGGCTTTCATCAACCCAATTTATTATTTAGTGCATCATCTCAACTCCCAGTTGATAGCTAAAATTGTTGTACTGTTGAATATTTTTGCGTTTCGTCTGACTGTTCGAGGCTTTTCTCAAGTTAAATCTTAAAAGTTAGGCTTTTACACAAGATTGGCTTATAATAAATGGATTTGGCTGATCATTTTCCATTTGAACGGAACTTTAAAGTTAATAATGTTTTTACTTTCTTCTATATCTAATATATAGAAGAAAGTATTGGATTCGTGCAAATTTTCGAATTTCGAATTTTGACGGATTCGAACGTTTTGAGGTGTGCTGAGTCCATTTCGACCATTTTTGGAAAATGTCTGTCTGTCTGTGTGTGTGTGTGTGTGTGTATGTATGTATGTGTGTGTGTGTGTATGTATGTGTGTCACGTCTGTGTGTGACCAGTTTTTTGTGGCCGCTCTACAACAAAAACTACCGCATGAAATCGAACGAAATTTAGTACACATATGTGCCCCTATGTGAACTTGTGCCCATTAGTTTTTGGCGCGAATTCCTCCAAGGGGGGTGGAGCAATGGGACGTTTTTCGAGTTACGCGTGCTTGCTATTCCTCAGGAAGTAACTGGCGGAATCAAACAAAATTTGGTCCATATGTTGGTATTAACAGGAACAGGTGCTGATTCAATTTTGGTGTCAATAACTCAAACGGGGGTTGAGCTATAGAACTTTTTTTTGTCGTCAATTGTGACTGCTGTATCTCAAGAAATAATGAACGGAATGAAATAAAAATTTATCGGCAAGTAGCCCTTAGTGGGTATAAGAACTGATTTTATTTTTGTGTCAACAGCTAAAAAGGGGGAAGCGCAATCACCCGTTCTTTTTTTCCATTTTGAGTGCCCTATCTCAAGAAGTAATGCTACGTTCTGGTTGAAATTTGGAATATATGTGAATCCATATGTAAACAGGCTTTGGTTCAATTTTGACGCCGATCGCTCCAAGAGGTGTTGATTTTTTTTTTTTTTTTTTGCGAATAAAAATAGTTTTATTAATGCAACAATAAGAAAGATAAATCGTAATAGATTGTCGTCTGCGTATTTCTCGTGATTTTAATTGTATGGAAATGATCGGAAATATTATCTCAATGATTTAAAATTTTTAACTGTTGCCATCTTATGTTTGTTAATAAATAAAATATTTGTAATTAATTCAAGTAATACTTTTAAAGTAACTTTCAATTTTCGCTCTTTGTTTTGTTTTTACAATAATTCAGACATTGGGATGGTCGTCAAGTTTTTGCATGTGTAATTTTGTTTTTGTTAGGAATATTGCTTTCTCGTCAAGCATGGGGAGGGATCAGAAAAAGGAAAAATATAGAAGAAAGTTTCGTGATGGCCACAACATACTAGTTTTTATTATTATTATTTATGCTGATTGGATGCTTACTCATTATCCAATCAACCAGCAGAAATATCGCCAAAATTTTTGCAAAAAGATTTCAGTAGCTGATGAATTCGGCAGTTTTTACTTTCTTCTATATCTAATATATAGAAGAAAGTATTGGATTCGTGCAAATTTTCGAATTTCGAATTTTGACGGATTCGAACGTTTTGAGGTGTGCTGAGTTCATTTCGACTATTTTTGGAAAATGTCTGTCTGTCTGTGTGTGTGTGTGTGTATGTATGTATGTGTGTGTATGTATGTGTGTCACGTCTGTGTGTGACCAGTTTTTTGTGGCCGCTCTACAGCAAAAACTACCGCATGAAATCGAACGAAATTTGGTACACATATGTGCCCGTATGTGAACTTGTGCCCATTGGTTTTTGGCGCGAATTCCTCCAAGGGGGGTGGAGCAATGGGACGTTTTTCGAGTTACGCGTGCTTGCTATTCCTCAGGAAGTAACTGGCGGAATCAAACAAAATTTGGTCCATATGTTGCCATTAACAGGAGCAGGTGCTGATTCAATTTTGGCGTCAATAACTCAAAGGGGGGTTGAGCTATAGAACGTTTTTTGTCGTCAATTGTGACTGCTGTATCTCAAGAAGTAACGAACGGAATCAAACAAAAATTTTTTGACAAGTAGCCCTTAGTGGGTATAAGAGCTGATTTTATTTTGGTGTCAACAGCTAAAAAGGGGGTAGCGCAATCGCCCATTCTTTTTTTCCATTGTGAGTGCCCTATCTCAAGAAGTAATGCTACGTTCTGGTTGAAATTTGGAATATATGTGAATCCATATGTAAACAGGCTTTGGTTCAATTTTGACTCCAATCGCTCCAAGAGGTGTTGATTTTTTTTTTTTTTTTTTTTTTTGCGAATAAAAATAGTTTTATTAATGCAACAATAAGAAAGATAAATCGTAATAGATTGTCGTCTGCGTATTTCTCGTGATTTTAATTGTATGGAAATGATCGGAAACATTATCTCAATGATTTAAAATTTTTAACTGTTGCCATCTTATGTTTGTTAATGAATAAAATATTTGTAATTAATTCAAGTAAGGCTTTTAAAGTAACTTTCAATTTTCGCTCTTTGTTTTGTTTTTACAATAATTCAGACATTGGGATGGTCGTCAAGTTTTTGCATGTGTAATTTTGTTTCTGTTAGGAATATTGCTTCCTCGTCAAGCATGGGGAGGGATCAGAAAAAGGAAAAATATAGAAGAAAGTTTCGTGATGGCCACAACATACTAGTTTCAATTGTCACTGTTTTTGAAGCCAAAGACTACGTAATAATGCTTCTCAGCTTTTACCATGTAAACAAAATATCGCCAATCAAAGAATCTTTAAAAAGCATTTTTTACTGTGTAAATAAATCCAGCAACTAAATTATGGAAATCCATAAACAGCCCAAAAACATTTCGGATGAAACTGTTTAGCGCCATTTCATGGTGACCAAAAGTATCTCAGCATCTGGCGACAATATCTCTGTAACGAAAATTAGGAACATATCGTTTTACAGAGTTTAAGGAAAGGGAGGGGGAACATTATCGAAGATATTCTAAAACGATTTACGCAAACTTGGTAAAATCGCACCAAGAGTTCACAATGATTGAAATTTCCCAAAATAACTAAAGCAAGTATAAGGGGATTACGGGCGCGCAGCTACATTTTTTTAAACACTTCGTACTTCAATAGCCATATAGAGAAGGTTTTAGACTCCATGTTAAAAAAAAAAAAGTATTAACAGATAAATCTTTTTTAACATGTGAAGATTAATTTCATATTTTGGAATTTCTTCAAATTTGTTTGTGCTTAAATGTCGTGCTTTTGTTTCTAAATTAATACTATTTTGTTTTTTATACTTATTGCTATTTTAGTTTTATGAGTAAGGAAGAAGCTCGATTTTTAATCACGTCAAAAAAGTGTGTTTTAAATTCTTTCACTTAAAACAGAAAACAAATGCAAGTATCGATTGTTTCTCATCATTATTACTGACCCAGGCAACGCCGGATATTTTTGCTAGTTATTTATATTTATTCAAATTATATTTGCAGCATAAAAGCAGTTCAAACAGTTAACTACCAGTTTTTAGTACAATTCAGAACTAATAAGTTACATAATTCGCTGCGCTAGCTTGTTCATATCATTTAGTGATAAAATGTGCTCATGAACACTCTACCCTGCTATAACGGGGGAGGAGAAGTAGAAAGGGTCTCTTGTTACTGGGACGGGTAAGAGATATTCATACGCATTACCTTTCAAGTCGAAATTTTATATTAGAACTTGCGCGATCAAATGGTATGGCAGCGATCATATTTCATTCGTTTTTGGAAAGTAAAAAACATACTAAGATGAGTTGTTTTTTACTTATTTTTCAAAGAATGAATAGCGTAAAATATAATAAAAGAGTGTGAATAGCGTAAAATATAATAAAAGCTTGTGTGAGTGTGTATGTGTGTAAAGTCGTGTTTGTGTGAGTGTGTATGTGTGTAAGCGTGCCTGTGTGTAGGACATGGACGTCACCGCTCAGAAGAAGCAGATTCTGGGGCACAGTGCGCCTGCAGAGGCCGGTGGGCGGTGGTGCTGCTGCAGAGGCCTTTGTCCATGTTGAAAAAGGAACCAAACATCAAAGACGGTCAAGTGAGAACAATAAGCAATGGTGATTGCACAAAAAAGAGAAAGAAAAATGAAAAATGTACTGTTACTGCACTTTACCTGCCCACGGCAGTGTTCTATATAAAAAATGTATTGGAATATTGATCCGTTTGTGTAGCATAATCTATCTTCATTTTTTAAGCTATAAATATAAGTATTGTACCTACTGTGTCGTATACTATTGTAGTGCTGAGCTTTATTATTACTGCATACTGTACGAACCGTACTATTTTATTTTATGTCTTTCTCTCCCATTGTTTTCGTGCACTGTAACAGCACTTTATGTTGAATAATGCAACTTTTTTAAAAGTGCAGTAAAAAATGTGCTCTTTTTGTAACAAACTAATATCTCTATTTTAAAAATATGACTGACCTAAGTCCGAAAATTCGAATTTCCGTTTATTAGTGCTTTGCATGTAGAAGCATGTTCCGCAACGAGCCATGTGAAAGGAATTTTAAAATTAAAATCCTTTTCCATTTTTTACCAATGTTAAAAGAGCGCACTTCCCATTTTTTGCATGCTCTAGAAAAAAGTTTTTCCTCTGTCCTGTAAAATTACCATAATGTGACTTACATCCTTTTGGCTCTGTATTTTCCGTATGTGCGTAAAATTAGTGTAGTACATACCCTTTCCACAACGTGTAGATTCCACTTACGCGATGGGACTTGGAACGCATCCCTCGCGTAAACCCAGATTTGACTGTATTCCGAAAAATTCTTCCAAATTAAAATTTTACACTTTTCAGATGTCATAAAGAGAAACTCTCTTGTACAAAAAAAAGGAACTGCCAAAAACTTTTAAATACCCGCTAGTCAATCGACTATCGGAAACATGTATTTTCGCAGCAAAAAGCAAATACCAATAGATGTTTTATTGTCGTAAAATTGTAAATTTAAACTCAGTTGTTGTTTATTTTTTATTTATTTATTTACTTAATTTTTGTGCTGTTTTCATCGCACAGACTTGTTCTTTAATGATGTTAAATTCTGTTGCGCAGAAATACAAAACATTTTTACTCTACTGTATCGGGGGGCACGGCAATGCCCCCGCCAAGTCGAGTACTGCCGTACCATACTTTACTGGAACCATTTCGCAGCATTTTCAGGCCCTTATTTGAGAACCTTCTGATGAGACCAGAACGCAGAAATTTTCGTCATCCAGTAAACTATAATCACATACTTAAAATCCGAAATTTCAAGAATGTAAGTCATTTAGTTCCAAAGCTAAGCGAAAGCAAAGTTTCGCATTTATGACACTCACTCACTCACTCATGATCATCAAAATAGAACTAGTACTTCCCATAAACTCAGAGAGGTGAAATTTTGTACAGAATTAGGGTTTGATGACTACATAAACGGAAAACTATAAAAACTAGGCTACTCAAAGATCTGGAGTGACCCTGATTAGAAAACATAAGAGCCCATTCAAACTATTAGAGATCGATATACCGCCTTTACAAAAAATATTCAACTTGGTGAACCGCTTTATTTGATGTCAAAAATCGAAAGTCTGAAGTATCTAATGAACAACCCTCAGCTGGTCTCAGCTGTATTACAGATATGGTAATGCCCGCTTCTACTATTGGTACACCAAAAAATTGACTGTCATTGCAAAAGTCCAGCGTAGTGGGACACCATCTTCTAACTTAATCTAGCCTAACTTTAGTCTACTCGAACATTACACAAATTAAATGTTTCTACAAAAAGAAGTGAAATCCCACCAAAAACATTCTGTAAAAACTAGCCAAGTCTCGATGGAGCTGCTTGTTTATCTCTAAAAAGTAGTGAGATCTAGACAAAGTCATGACAAGTCTAAGGTTCCTTACTGCGATTTCTTTATTATTATAGTTAATGTTGTGTGACTTGGCCGTTAAAGGGTACACAAGGGTACAAAACCAGGCGCTCCATGACACCATTGCACCAATCTTTCACCGGAACCACTACCCATTGACGATGGAAAATTGCCACTTGGAAAACGTGTAAACAAAATTGACCTGTACCCACTAAGGTATAAAGAATGTCTAACGGCCAAGTCACACAACATTAACTATAATAAAGAAATCGCAGTAAGGAACCTTAGACTTGTCATGACTTTGTCTAGATCTCATTACTTTTTAGAGATAAACAAGCAGCTCCATCGAAACTTGGCTAGTTTTTTACAGAATGTTTTTGGTGGGATATATTTTTACTGTTTCTAGAAAATTTTATTCATCAATACAGTTACGTTTTTGAGGAAAAACAATTTTTACCTTATTTGTCCCCCATTTTACACTTTTTGCGGTTTATCTTCGATTTCTAATATCCGTAGCCCTGGTGCCACACAATTCACTCACCAACAGTTTAGTTTCAAAAATCCCCTCAACTGTAGCAACAGAGTTTGCTGCCATTTACCCCATCTTTCCTTTTACCCCAACTAACCCTATATGTCATTCAGTCTTCATTCACCTACAGTTTAGTTCTAAAACTCCCCACTGTGGCAATAGAGTTTTTTGCTATTTACCCCATGTTTTCCTTCACCTCAGCTGACCCTATATGTCGCCCGATTTTCACTCACCGACAGTTTAGTTACTATCATCCCCAGAAGTGTGGCAACAGAGTTTGTTGCCATTTATCCCATGTTTTCTTTTACCCCATTTGACCCCAGCTCAGAATGGGCGCCCATATGCAAAGTTGCAAGGGGGAGGCTCAAATATTTTCCTCGTGGTTTATATGGATATTTTCCCCGTGGAAACTGATTTCAGGACAGATTTGAGTCATTAAAATTTGACATTTTTAATAACTTATTCATTAATGGCTGGAGAAAAAATGTTTTTACATTTTTGCAAAGAAAAAAGTACTAAAAGCAAGGAAGTTCTAATTTCAAAGGGGGGGCTCAAGTCCCCCTTGCCCCCCTATATGGGCGCCCTTGCAGCTCAGTCTTCACTCACCTACAGTTTATTTCGAAAATCCCCACAAGTGCGGCAATCTAGTTTTTTCCCATTTACCCCATGTTTCTTTTTTACACCAACTCTCCCTTTATGTCACCGAGTCCTCATTCACCAACGGTTTATTTTTGAAAATCCCCTCAAGTGTAGTAATGGAGTTCGTTGCCATTTACCTCATGTATCCTTTTACCCTAACTGAACCTACTGACTTTTGCTTCTTGAAATTGCTTTAGTGTTACTATTAATTGCATTTCATTTTGCAGGTACAGAGAAAGAAAAAGGATGCTGCTTTTTGCAAATGGTAATATTTATTCTTTTCTTTAATGATGAAAAATTAAAAGCTTTTATTTTTTATGCTGCATTTTTGGAATGTTCATACAAATACTGTTCAGAGTCAACCCAACTGATTTTCCTCTTCTTTACTAATAATAAAGCAGAAAGTCTGTTGGGATATCTGGATTTCTGTGTGTCTGGAGCTCTGTGACGCCTGTAGCGCCTAGACCGTTCGGCCGATTTTCATGAAATTTGGCACAGAATTAGTTTATAGCATGGGGGTGTGCACCTCGAAGCGATTTTTCGAAAATTCGATTTTGTTCTTTTTGTATTCCAATTTTGATAACTTTTCACCGAGCAAATTATCACAACGTGGGCGAGAAAATTACTAAATTATCATAACGTGGATCCGTAACATGGGGAAGCATAGCAAATTGGAGAGAAATTCATCATCCATTTTTTGTAAATATACAGGCGAACCAAATGACCTTTTAATTTTCTACTACGGGTAACGCCGTGCGGGTACCACTAGTCTACAATAAATAGCCAAAGGTTTCCGAAAAAACTCTCGAAGAAGTGGATCGATCATGATAAGTTATCGAACGATGTAAAAGTGTTAGTGTAGGCCTGTGAAATGATTCATGTGAATACACTGTAAAAGACAATGCAGAAACGTTCCTTTAAAGTAATGGACTGCTAATGAGCCCAATTTCTGTCAGTAACACAAGAGAGCAGGACAACAAGAAACAGGAACGTTCTCCGCAAAAAGTCTGTAAACTTTCCTAAAACTATTCAGAAATCTTTCTAAAGAATTGAGAAAGCTCCTCGGTTTAAAACCATTGAGAAGAGATAAAATGGAGGGAGTGAAGACTTTCATTCGAGAAGGAGTGACTCTAAGTCACGTGATATATTTTAAAGAAAAGCATTGGAAGAAATCAGGTTTCTTGGATTTACGTAAAGCATTTGACAGTGTAAGCATAAAGATTTTGATAAAAAAGTTATACAATGTTGGAATAAGAGGAATACCTTACAAATGGATATTATCCTATCTCACGGACAGAAAACAAGCAACAAAACTAAATAACTGTATAAGCAAATATAAAACAACAAAAACCGGAGTCCCTCAGGGATCAATTTTAGGTCCATTACTTTTTTTAATATATATTAATGACATGTCATACATTAAATTATACGGTACAATTACTCTATATGCAGATGATACAGCATTAACATATTCTGCAAAGAGCATTAATGATATAAAAAACCAAATGGAACTTGATTTAACTGCTATAAATAAATGGTTAACTGACAATATGTTATCTCTTAATATAAATAAAACAAAATACATAAAGTTTGATTTAAAAAAGAATGGAATTAATAAAATTGATTTACGCATAAAATATCACGAACCAACATGTGACTGCACAAATAACTGTAACTGCCCTACCATAGAAAGAGTCGAAAATATAAATTATTTAGGTATAACTTTTAGTGAAAATTTAAAATGGAAATGCCATACTGATAAACTTGTGAAAAAATTAAGAGGTAGAATACATTGGCTCTATCTATTGAGAAATATAGTTGGGAAAAAGGTTCTTAGATGTTTATTTTATGCTTGGATTAACTCAATAATTACGTATGGTATTTGTGCATGGGGAGGCGATTATGAAACAAATCTTACCAATTTAAATAGAACTTATGCAAAAATTTTGAAAATAATTTATGGAGCTAAACAAGAACTTAATAAAAACGATACTATTTTACAAAAGTCAGAGAAAATCTATAATATCAGAGAAATATATGCACAGAGAATATTGTATTTTTTGCATAACAACAATAACTGGTTTGAAATTAATGAAAAACAATATAATACTCGAATTTCAGGTAAACAATATAAAGTTATAAAACCAAATAAAACGATTATTAAAAAACAATTCTTTTACTTGGCACCGCGGCTGTTTAATGAACTAACGGAAGATGTTAGGAATGAGAAGAACTTTAAAAAATATAAAAAAGGAGTCAATGAATATATACAAAATAATGACATTGTATCAACAATTAACTTTTAGCTGATAAAATATACTGACTTGCCAACCGGGGGGGATTTTGTATTGTAATTTTTATACTATTGAATGTTTCAATGCGAGTTATTGTGTTTTTTTTTTTTTTCTCTGGAGTCAAACAGTCCAATAATTGTTCTGTGTAAAATTTTTACTACTTGTGTAAAATTAATTTGTAAATATTTCTGTTAATACATATTTGTGTTTGTACTCCATACTAAATCAATTAAAAAACACTGCGGACAGTGCCTTTGGCGCTCTTTAGTGCTAAATTTAATACTAACTCGTGTTGAACTATAGTCAAGATTTTCTTAATGTTTTGTTATGAAGTTTGTAATTTATGTTTTATAATTTGTAAGTTTTTTAACTTTACTTTTTTTTAATTTTGCTTACTGTTATGTATGTGTATTTTGTTTGTTAATAAATAATAATAAATTTTTTTTTTCTTTCGCTAGTTCCACGCAAAACGTGTCAACCATTCGTCGTTAAGTCACGTGACTTGAGATCTTTCCCCAAGCTTTTGTAAAGCCAATGATTGGACTTGCTCCATACATTTTAACTCCTGCTCTAAGGTCAAAGAAGGTTGACAAACGCTGTTGTAGGCGGCTCGTTGTAGATGGCACTTCCGCCGGAACCCAGGATTATGATGTCGATTTCGATTTTTCGATTTCGATTCCGAGTCACAACTGACTACAACTGTATTTATGTCGAGGACTGCATACTAAGTGCCTTGCCTCCATTATTTTTTATACCGATAGATGGCAGCACCATCACCGGATCGAAAAGTTAATGAGAATTTAGAACTAGACCAGGAGCTAATAGCTACCTGGTGCTAGCACCCCCAGAGGTATCGTTTCACTTGGAGTTCATTGAGACCACGAGCATATTTAACGTCGCCCAGTCCCCTTTAATGACGACGGTGGATCTTCGACCATCGAGGTTCGAACTCAGGACCCTCCGGCTACGAATCCGACACTCTACCGATCGGGCTACCACGGCCCCTATTATGATGTCCGGAAAATCATTCCAAGAGAATGATCGGGCGATCGAGTGCACTAACAGTTTTGGGAAATGAAGACTTAATCATCTGTTTTTGGGGAAATAGTTAGTCAAGTGAACTTAACGACGTGGATATGTTGTTGCTGCCGTTGTTGATAACTTTATGTATGTGGTTGTACTTGTAACGGAACGGAATCTAGACAATAGTAAGGAAAAACGGGCAGCAATAGAAATATGCCGTTTGGTGCATATTGCTTGGGACAAAAGTAAATTCTCACAGACAAACGTAAAATGTTTTTTACAGCGATGAGAAGTCTGCACTTATGCAGTTTGCGGAAATTTTCACAACTGTACTTGTTTTTCTTAGAAAACTGGTGTAATCACGTTAAACCCCAGTGCTTTGCCAGGAAATAATCTATTTCGTTTCGATTTTTCCTTAGAATATAAAAACATTCGTCAAATCCTTCAAAATATTGGATCGTGCAATTCATGTGGTCGGAGGAGTAATCGAACTCTGAAAGTTCGGGTGGAGGCTATGACCTCATCAATTTGTTTTTGTGAAACAATCAGTTGAGCGAGCTTAGTAACTTTGAATGCAAAATGACCGCAAGATGCCAATTCTATTTCATTGTGACTTTTCATAAAAAGTACTTGAGCCGAAGTTCATGACAAGAGCTTCAGGAAAAAAAAATAGCATTGGAAAATATATATCAGAATCACAAACTCTTTTATTGTTTCCATAAAATGAGCTAACGATTTGAAGGCGACACCACTGGGGGTGACTTCCCCTAGCACTTAAGGGGAATTATGTAGCGTACAATCAGAGTATGTAACTCAGCCCCGGAGCGTTGAAGTCCTTTTGGCTCAGCGGTAAATCTCTGGGTTATCATCACAAAGGTTAGCGGAACACACATCGCTCATTCTTCTATACATCGCCAATACCGAGCAACTATAGTTTGGTCACGGATTACATGGACGTGGCGACCTAGTTTAAACGAGTCTATCTGAATTGAATGAAAGGGAAAAGTAAAGATTCATGCACGTGTTCCGTTCATTTTGATGTGATTTATGCTTAATTTAGACGCTTGCAAACGCTGGCATCCCTGTAAACTAATAGAGGCGTATATTTCCGCCTGTAAACCGGAAGTTTGCCTTTCCACTTAATCGGTGGTCAGACTATACCATATCGTTCTGACAAAAATGATGCTTCAATAAGTTTGTTCTATCGACCTGCTTTTCTGAGTTCTACAACATGGCAAATTTCTACACCTGCTCGTACTGCCGTCTCAGAGTATGAACAATACTATGCATCCAGGACGGATCCGTTGGAATTACCCTATGGTACGTGAAATCATGTTTTTAATCTCTCCCAGCTGCACAGCTCATCTGCGCATAGCGTACTTCCCTTTGTCGCATCGGCGTCGAAATTTAAATCATTTGCCTACCTCTTACTCGCGTATATTCCTGCTGAGTTTCGTGAATGTGGCGCAATTTCTTCTGGGTGCTTTTTTTTTTTCTTTTTTCTTTTGTGACAGAGTGTACACGTATGTTACGCTTTTGTTCCATTTACTCAATTAAAATTTTATCGTTCAATTCGAAAATAATAAAATTCTTCGTTGCTCTTATTAAAATTTGAACTGCTTTCTACAACCTAAAAAATCGTTGGATAAGTTATTGAACCGGTCTCTATGTGTACTGAAACTGTCTTCGTGTGAACATTTTTAAAAGGTTAGTTGTGCGTATTAGTAATATTCACAAAAATCGGTACTTCAAAGATTTTCTTGATAAATATGTTGCAAGCAACGATGAGAGATCAATACGTAGTCATCCATGTAGCAGTCGCATTTGTGCTTTCAATCAGAGCTGCGGAGTCAGAAGAAAAATAACCGGTTCCGACACCAAGAATTTTAGAGCCTTCGACTCCGACTCCGCAAGCATGGCAGAGTTGCGGACTTTGGTAGAAAATGACCGACTCCGACTCCTGTAGTTTTAAACCTTCGACTCCGGACTCCGACTGCTTTATCCAAAAATCAGTCCGGCTCCGACTCCACAGCCCTGCTTTTAATGCGTCCCGAAAATGATAGTAAATCCTTGTTATATTTATGCCTGACGAATCAGAGCTATTGAGATTGCTTATTTAATAACAAATCAGTACCTGCGCACTATTGTTTTCTCTTATTATTTCTAATATCCAAAATAATAATAATAATAATAATAACGATGACTTATTGCGCATGTGTAGTATGTGTAAAGTTATGATCTAATGTTTTCTCTTCTTTCTTTAAGTTTTAGGTGAAGATTCTTCAAGCATTAGCAGTGGAAGGAATTGCAGATTCGCATAACATAGAAACGTGTGGTCACGCACTGGTTTACAGCAGACACCAGTGCCGCAGTTGCGTAGTACATGACTTGTCAGCTTAAGTTTCCCTGGAATTCCGCGGTTTTAAAAAGATTGCTGGAAAATCTGGAAAATGAAAAGAAGCAGAACCCTTCCCCTATGCTATTTTCACACTAATTGCTACAGCATTGGAATCTTTGTCGATTTTCTGCATGCGTCATTGGTCATTTTTGGTTCTGCATACGTCATTAGTCATAATTGAATTAATACGCCCTCGTCTTCCTACTTACCCATTGCCTATCATTCGTACTATCATTAAATATTACTTTCAGTCAAAGGATTGTGATTGGTTGAGTTCTCTATGACGTAATATTAACCAGATAGATCTTCTATAATTGACGAGTCGAACCGCACCACATCTACAGACACTCGCTGGTGGGATGAATTTATTTTATTTACCAGTTTGATGGCACTCTCAGGTTCAAAGGGAAGATCAGCCTTCAGTTCGGTTGATTCTCTAATCCAGACTCAGACTTATAAGCTCTAAAACGAGTAAATCTGTTATCCCTGGATGTGAAAACCGGGCATTCTGTTCAATTGCGTGTAGATAGATCTTCGTCGTCTGTGCACTGTTCATTGTAATTGTAACAGTTGATTGCATTGCCGTTATCTCGCCGTCGTCGTAATTTGCGTGAAATCCGCATTTCTGTAGTTTAGACTTGTGAAATTGTTTACGTGTTTCAGCTTTGCATTTAACATACTCACTTCATCACTTTACTGTAATCATATCATGGTTATTAATTTCTGACTTACATCCTTTGTAAATTTGCTTCAATTAAATTTATGTAGACCTTTTTCAATAAAGTGTAACAGTTTTATAAATAATTCTTATGGATTCAGAATACACTGAATTACTCACTTTAGAACATGTTTGAATCCAAACTGATTATGCAGTCAATAGAAAACTGTTTCATTTTATTTTTAACTTCGTCACGCTCTTCATATTCCAAAGATTCACTGCGGTTGACAAAAGCAAAAATACTACATATTACGAGGCTCTAGGCCAAACAGTTTTTCGGGATCCCCTGTTTTCAAACCAGGGGATTACAGTTTTTGCCTTTGGCTTAAGCATATCTAGCAATTTGGAGGCCCCCTAAAACGTTGGAGCCCTAGGCCACGGTCCTGTCGATATATTCCGTAATCAGGTTTGACCGTGGGCAGGTAAAGGACAGCAACAGCAAATTTTTCTTTTGCATTTTAATCATCAATTGTGCACTGAAAAATTAATTCAGAAACGTTTGCGGGAAATAATGAGCAGCTAATGTACCCAGTTTATGCCAGTAACATGCCTTGCAAAAACCAAGAACTTTTCCGCTAAACTTCAATCTCCCTCCTGAAATTACCCAGGACTCCTTCTGAAAAATTCAGAATTCTCTTTGGTTAATGCCGATCATGTCTCTTGAACCTTCAAAGAAAACGTAAGTTGGTTTAGAATAATTGCCTGTCACCTTCCTGATTTAGAAAGAAAGCATTATTGCCAATGCTAAGACAGAATTGAAAGTAAGTACCAAGCATCTCACTTGCTTGCGATTCTTGCAGAGCCATGGAATCCAGAGTCCAGGTTCATTCTTATTGGTAACTTAGTCAATCTGGAAGAGCAGTAATCATATTGAAGCCGAATTCGTCGACTATTAATGTTATTGCGATCTTTTATTTATTACGAGTTGAAATTTTTCTATTTCTGTCAATAATTGATGGATTAAGAATGTTGTAGAATTAATTGCGTAAATGCTTTTTTTTAATTAATTGTAAATTTCGTGACATATTTTGAGAATTAATTAAAGCGAAATTATTTTTTGCTCTCACGATTTTTAACAGATAAAAATAAACGGTAATGTTTTATTTACTTAACTTCAAGCTGATATTGATCATAATAATTTTTTTCATATATTCAATTACTGCTTAGACATAATTCTTATCATTATTTTTTATCATTATTGCATTTTTTCGACAACAAAATAGAGAATTACCTCATTTATTAAAAAGATTCATGTAAAATAAGAGTAAATTGTGGCTATCAAAAACTTGTTTCATTTCAACAGAAAACCCTACAACTATCCCAAAAAAAAGCGTACAAAGATATAATTGAGAAAAATAAATATTTAGAAAATTAAAACGAGTTACCCCCGAAATATCTTTGGAAGATTGATTTGGATCTAATAATTTTTTATCTCAAGGGACTAATGATGTTTTTTACAATAATACAGGTGCAATTAGGCTTAACGAAAATCTTTTCTTTTTTTTTTTTTGCACAAATAAAAGTTCTTTCTTTCTCCTTTAAAATAAGAAGCATTTGATCTTCTTACTGATTTAAATTAATTTACTCAGAGCTTTTTGAAAAAGGATCAAAATGCCAAATTTTACTCATTCGCTGAGCAAAAAAATAGCTATATCTCAGGAATAAAAATTTTTCAAGAAAAAAATATAAGTTTGGGAGTACAGAATATTAGTACATATTACTCGTCAAATCTCATCAAAATCAAAAATGGTACTGCATGGCCCATTTGTTGATTTAATATAGAATGATTTTATTTATTTATTCAAAGCCCACATGGTTTGTTTAGTTACATTTTATTTATTTATTTTTAACTTTTTTTTTCAATCAAAACATTTTTACGTAATTATTTTTAAATGCTGACTTTGTACTGATTAATCTTCTTGTTACCAAGTTTTTTTCTTTTTTTCTTTTTTTAAAATAAGTTAGCTAGAACATACTTGTATTACAGTGAAAAAACCTTTTATCCGGGAGCCAAAAAACCGGGAAACCAGAAAACCGGCAAACTTTTGCCGATTTTCCAACCATATTTTAAAAATACGCATTTTTGGCAATTTTTGAAAAACTAAGCATTTTTTTCTGAAATACCTAAAAGAAAATGAGCGGTTTCTTAATAAATACCATATTACTCATCTTTAACTCGGGAAAACTTTTACAAAAATGAACTTCAAAGGGTTGTCTTTAACGCAGGGAAAAATTTCCGGAATATTTTTTTGAACTAAAAAGTACACACGTAAGTCTGAAATTTTTGTGTTTTATTCCAACTGAAAAGTAAAGAAATGAATATTGTCACATTATAATGCAATATTTTATTGAACAGCCTTTAATTAAAACCTTTTAGAGCGGAAGTAACGTCGTAAAAGCGCGTGAAACACCACGATTCTTGAATTTTCCGGATAGTTGATGGTGGAATCTAGAAATCGTTAAACGCAAGACTGTAAATAAGGCTGTAGGAACTTATAAATTAAATTTCAATTGGTATTAACTTAATGCATAAGCAATAGTTATCAATAATCACTTACGCCAAACCTTTACAAAAAAGTGAAAGAAAAAAAAACGCGTCCATGAAAACAAATTCTCTCATACACTATAGTAAAAGAATCGCACATTTACGTTCAAAAACTTGTTTCTTGCCCTTCCCTTCATTCTCTTTTATTTTAAAACATCGAAAATTGGTGTGTTTTTTTCCTTTTCGAAAAGGGTCTCAGGTCTTATTACATAACTTAAGGTTTTTGGTGTTTAAATTATTCTCTCACTAGTAGTTTTTAATACTTCGATATTGATAAGCATTCCTGAACTGTTTTCTTCCTATTTTAAAACGTATTACTATTTATTATAGTAATTTAAGTATCATAAACAATCGGGCAAAAGCTCTTTTTAGCGATCCAGAAAACCGGGAAATTCAGATATCCGGGATAGCTATGGTCCCGAGTTTCCCTTATAATTGGTTCTCTACTGTATAACATATCTTTGTAGTTTAGTGATGCTGACACTAGTATACTGCTCAGTGTCAGTTTCCTTTTCTTTTCCCCAGAGGTTTTAAGTTGAAAAATATTTTCATGTCTCACATTGTAACATTAGGATAAGTAGGATGATCGGAGTACACTGGGGAAAAAAAAAACGAAACTTTACTGCTTATTTCCGAGTAACTTTTCGGGATTTCAATGGTTTTTATCCACTTCCTGGAAAAATCAAGTATCTTAAGTTAAAAAGTTTCCTGAATTGCTACAAGTTGCACAAATGCGGACTTTTCACATTTGAAAAATATTTTTAGCTCCCAGTTTAAAGATTAACTGAGCGTATTTATAAGGTGTATCTGATTAAGCCCCCAAAGGCCGGGGGCGAATAAGCCCATGATGACCTGCGTAGCTTTGCAGGAAATTCTTGATACTTTCTTGGAATTTTGTCTTAACTGTGACCATGTTTCCAGTATTGATTTTGGAACTTTCTTGACAAATCATGAAGGTGCCAAGCTGTTATATTATACCTACCAAAGTTTACTCTAAAGTTTTACAGACCCGACTAGCTTTAAACGGAAATATTTCTGAATTTTTCAGAAGGCTTCCAGGATAATTTCAGAACTGTACTGAATTTTAGCGGAAAACATTCCTACTTTACCAAGATATGTTGCTGGCAGAAATTGGGCACAATAGCTGCCCATTATTTTTCAGGAAAGTTTCTGAATCGTTTTTAAAGTGTAGGAAATGTGGTAAGACAAATTTTCTTATAACGCCTTTTCAGATTTAAGAAGAAAATGTTAACTGTTGAACATTCGTTTCTGAAAATATACCAGATTATAAGTTAAACATAGTGAAGAACGGGCAATCGCCTATGTTTGTGACACCCCAAAATACTTTAGGGTAAATAATGTACACTGGTGTGCAAAAATTAAGGACGAAGTCGAAAAATTAGCATATCAGCTGAACGAAGAGGCAGAGCGGACAAAAAGACCAATCAGGAGATTAAGTAAGGTGATGTACGGTATAGCACATGAGCAGATATGCAGGCAGACGTAATGGGGGAGTGTCTGAGTAGTATAAAGCATGTTGTCGGTGTAAGATCAGTATTTCTGGCAAAGAGATTGCACGCCGTATAGCAGTTAAAATCACACCGAGTTGCTGCCTCAGCGAGAAACAGCGAATAATCAATCTGTTAGACGACATCTGGATGCTTTTACCCGAGGTCGAATCATTGGGAAGTTGGAGGAAGACCGCAGTGTGACAAGTGTGGCTGCAGAGTTCGGAATTGCTCACAGCATCGTTTCACGACTTTGGAGACAATTTCAAACTACAGGAACAGCTATCCGGGGGTTCAGTAGTGGTCGTCCACGAGGAACCACACCCGCAGATGACCGGTATATTGTCTTACAGGTCAGAAGAAACAGACGGCAGACAGCGGGAGAAATCGCTAGACACACGACACAGGCGACTAGACGACCGATATCGCGTTTTACCGTGGCCAGAAGACTGCACGGTGGTGGTCTGTTTGCACGACACCCTATACGGTGTGTACCTCTAACGCCTGCCCATCGGAGAAGGCGTTCTCTGTGGTGCCGGGAACATCGGAATTGGAGAGACAATGAATGGGGACGAGTACTCTTTACAGATGAGAGCAGATTCAGTCTGAGTAGCGATTCTCATCGCATACTCATCTGGAGAGAGCGGGGAAGCCGCAATCATCCCTTGAATAACATCGAAAGGGACAGGTATGGAGGTCGCGGTGTTCTCGTTTGGGGAGGCATTATGCCTGGTAGTCGTACAGACCTTCACATCTTCGACGCTGGTTCAGTCAACGGGACCCGTTATTGTAACGAGATTCTTCTTCCATATGTGCGTCTTTTTAGAGGCGCTATGGGTCCGCAGTTCCTTTTCATGGACGACAATGCACCATGTCATCGCACAGTAGCTGCCGAACAGCTCTTAGAGAGTGAGGATATTGAACGTATGGATTGGCCGGCACGATCTCCGGATCTCAATCCCATCGATCATGTATGGGATTTTCTAGGCAGATGCTTGGCAGCTCGTACCTTACCACCAGTAACGATTCGGGAGCTTTGATTGGCGTTGCAAGACGAATGAGCAGCAATGCCTCAACAACTCATTGACACCCTCATTTTCAGCATGGGCAGACGCGGTGAAACCTGCTTAGCAGTCGGGGGAGATCATATCCCCTACTAAAGACCAGATGTTTCTTGCTGGACACCCATCACAGAGGGATGTTTCGGCCTTCAGTCGCAATGCGCTCCATGCTACTTTTTCGATAAAGCTTCTTTTCATCCTTCTGATTTCTCTTTTAGTAAGTGTTGCTTACATTACACATGTCCTTACGTATTGGGGATCTTACGGTATTAAATTTGTTGATTTGGAAAGCTTTAGTACGAAGTTATATTGAAAAAACCGTCTCGTCCTTAATTTTTGCACACCAGTGTAAGTCGAAATCATGTTAAGTGTTTCTTCATGTTTAGTTATTGTATAAAAAACAACCATTAAAATCTTAAGAAAAGCGTGAGTTAAGTACCTAATTGCATCTATTGCTTCAATATTCTCAAAACCAACCCTAACAAAATATTGTACTCTTTTCTTTTTCATTTTTTGCAGCCGCTAAAAGTCCCATAGTTTTTAGTTGCCTCCCCCCCCCCCCCCAAGCAGCACAAATCGTCCCAAAATCGTAGAAGTAATGTAACATCAACGTGATCACATGTACCGAAATCCTCTTAAATTCGTAGCGATCTGGTTGATAAAACAGCAAAATGTCCGCCCAGCACAGCGATTTTACGTGAAATCGCTGTAGATATTATATGACTTTCAACTATCTTGGGAGCAATTATCAACGTTTTTTGGATGCTTACAAAGTATCAACGATATTTCTAATTTGGTTATATTGTACTCTGGAGGAGTTTTCAACGGATTTTAGAGGTTAAATGGATTTATCTACTAATATTAGATGAATTAACAACCTGTTTCAGAGGATTTATCAACGATTTTCTCATGTGTTTGTGTCACGAAATATCTACATAAATTGCATCTTGGAAAATTAATTACCAATAAAATATAGACTGTTTGCACACTTTTTGAAAGTCTTAAAAACTTTTTACCGTCAAACTTTTTAAAACAGTAATATACGTAAGATTTTTTAAAAAATCGTTTAAATAAAATTCAAATTTGGAATATAACTCAATAAAATAATTAAGAAAGACAAGGAAAATGAAATAATTTTTAAATTAATTTCAAATATAAATAAATATGTATATTTTATTTAAATAATTTAAGAAAAAATGGCTGATGTTAACTATTTTTAGCGTTAAAAAAAGTAATTTTAAAGATTTAAGACTTTCAAGAAACATGTCAGTAATCTATGAATTATTGATAACCTATTTTGTGTTCATATTTAAGTAGACAATAAACCATTTCTTTTGTATGCACAATTCACAAATTTTATTCCAGCAATAATCTGAACAAACAAACAAAATAATAATAATAATAATATGAGAATTTTTAATTCAAAGCTATCTCTACGTCGCTCTTGACGATCAAAACATTGTTTCTTGAATTTAGAAAACATAATTTAAAAAAACTTAAAAAGCAGGCAATTACTTACTTCACGTTAATACAAGAAATCGCTAATTCATTTACACACTCACACTCGCAACAATACACAAGCCGACAACTGACAACGTGGAAACATACTACAGTTAGTAAATAGCCATTTTTATAAACTGAAATTGTTGCGCATGAGCAGATTAAACAGTTTTCAGACATGTAAAAACTCGTCAAAATTATTACAAAAATTAGAGATACGTTATATACTATAAATGTAAACTTTCAAACATATTTTGGATTTATTTTGAAACCTGTGCCAATTTCGTACTTTTGTCAACCATACTTGGAAAAGCCCAACTACGTGAGGAAATCTACATTGCGTCGATATCCGTTCAGTGGCGGCGCTAGGCGTCGGCGATGTCGGCGACTGCCGACGGCCTCGCGTAGATAGGGCCTCGCAAAACTCTCAGAAGTTTTAAGAAATTTCCATGTTTTCAATTGAAGCTCTTATTAAATACAACAGACACAAAAGTAATCAAAATAGTGCGTGCAGGGGAGACTGCACAGAGCCAGCCTTAGCAAATGTGGGGCCCAATTCTGTCGGGGCCTGAATTAAAAATATTCAATAGCTACAACTTATTGATCAGCCAACTCTATTCCCCCCACCCCCATCCTATTTCTTTTCTTTTTTCTATTGTTTTCTACGTTCGTCTAAAAATAAGAAAATATTCAAAATGCTGCTCTTCCGAACCCCCTCCCTCCTCCATACACACACACACACACACACAAACCGAAAGCATTACGGGGCATCTGAAATTTCGTTTCCAGGTCCTTAATTTCGCGATATTTCCAGCTTAAAGCCCCCATATATTCAACAACATCGAAAATCGCTTAAAATTGCGTTTTGTGGCTTGAATTTCAAAAATTACCGAGTCTAATATTACAAAATATGGCCTTACAATCGCATTTTGAAGGCTTGAATTTCAGAAAATATTCGGGCAAGGGTCCCCATACTGCCTTTCTTTTATATCATAAGCAATTGGGTTTTTTAAACTACATTAACAAAAAGTTTAAGTGGAATGGCTCCTAAATATAAAATATTGCTAAAGTTTTTAAGACCGTAATTCTCAAAATTTTTCGAGGGAAGAGCTTCTTTCCTTGTCTAAAACTCTGTTTTTGAAACTTCAATTTCGAGAATTTGCAGGGGATTGATTTTGACCTTTTTTTTTTTTTTTTTTTTTTAAAGAATTGATCTGGGACAGTCTCTGACCCTAAAGTCAATAAATATGACCTATAATTGCGTTTTTAAGGCTTCAATTTCTAGAAATTTCCACCGAGACCTCTGTACCTCTTTTCCCCTAACATCAGCAAACAAAGCTTAAAACGGCATTTTTAAACTACAAATTTCAAAAATTTTCCGGGGGAGAACCCCCGGACCCCCCTTTCTATCAGATCATTTTTTTTCCCTTCAATGTGCCGTCCCCCCTCCCCCCCACCAAAAAAACTTCTTTTTGATTGCGCTAGTGGTCATAAAATGTTTTTGTCCTAGCAATTAAGTGGATTAGGTACTCAAGTGCCAATAGTTAATACAAAAATTAATTCCATGAATTCAATGAGAATATTTTATGTCTGAGAATATTTTATGATTAAAAAGGCCTCGCAAAACTGCATCGCCGACGTCTTTTTTTGCTCTCGCGCCGCCACTGTATCCGTTTGTGATATGTCATGAGTTTTGCACCAGTTCAACGATATAACAACGAATATTAGAAGATCTGTGTGCTGTCTGCCCCCCCCCCTGCTCCCACTTTTAAGTTCCAATTGCCGACTCTGCTCATGCTACTCCGCGATCATCTTGCTCATCTAAGGGTGACAATGATGTGAGATACGAAAATATTTTGTAACATAAACCACTCGGAAAACTGACCCTGAGTAAAATATATTGCTAAATTGATACGATCTGCTATGATGCAAGTATGTTACCTTTTTAAAGGAAACTTGGTATTTACCGGCACGAAAACAAAGAGATTAATCAGTGCAAATGATGATATGCAATCTTTCTGTTTAGAAATAAAAACTCAATAGTAACAAAAGGAAGATAGGGAGCAATAGATCAAAGTTAAAATCAGAAATAAAAAAATATATCAAATGATTGTAAACAGTAAAGGGCAAAAGAGTAGACATGCAACAAATACCAATACTAGAAATCAAAATATGGAGAGAAAACCAATAATTAATGCATAAAAATAACCACATCTTCACAAAGTATGAAAACAAGGCAAGAATATTGCTAAAAATAGTTAGAAAAGTAATGATTCATACCTGGTTTAATATCGTAAAAGAGAACATAGTAGTGGATAGAGTCCGTAGGGACCCTAGTAGCAGACAAGAGGGTTTCGCTTTTATCCGATTTACAGCGTCACCTATAGTTACTTTCCTTCTCCATTGTATTGACGCATTTCTTTGAATGCTGTAGTATCAGTCCTCCATATTTTTCACTGTTCTTTCACGTTCTAAAACGGTTAGTTAACTGCGACCATTGGAAAAATTACTTGCTCTTGTTGACATAAGTGAAATGCGTTCAGATTTTTGTAGAATTTATTTTATTGAAGCGAATAATAATTTCTGTGGTATATATTCGTTTTCTCTCAAAGCAGTGTTTCTATTTTTTTCAAAATGCTGGTTTCTAATGTTTTAAAAATTGAAAACGGTATTACAAGTCTCACCGTCATACCCCATCTGTGTCACCTATGTCGAAAAGCCTTTACTAAGAGTTCTGATCTTGCAGATCATCTTCTGAGCCATGGATTAAAACTAGAACAGGATCCTGAAATCGTAACCCCTGATGCATCTTCTCAACCTGATGATGAAAACGCTTCGAAGCCATTCGTATGCAACTTATGTCAGAGGCGATTTACTAGTAAAGCGTACCTTTTGAAACATCAATTACTACATGAAGGAGAAAAACCTTACTCATGCGATGTTTGCGACAGAGGCTTCAGTCACAAATCTAATCTCCAAAAGCACTATCTTATCCACAATCCTCAGAAAGCTAAGCGCTATGAATGCGAAATCTGCGGGAAGGATTTCACATCTAAAGCGTATCTCAAAAAACATAACCTGATTCACACAGGCCAAAAACCGCATACCTGTAACATATGCTTAAAGGCTTTTACTCTGAAAACTAATCTTCAAAAGCATTATTTAACTCATACTAATAACAAACCCATGTATATATGTGACCTCTGTGATAAAGGATTTACATCTAAGGGGTACCTTGAAAAGCACAGACTAATTCACATTGATGAACGACCTCATGTTTGTGGCGTTTGCTTTAAAGCCTTCACTCTGAAAACTAATCTGCACAAGCATTATGCTACGCATTCATCAGTGAGGCCATTTGGATGTGAGGAATGCGGGAAAAGGTTTAAACTGAAGGTTGGTCTGGATCAGCATTACTTAACTCATTCAGACAGGAAACCTTATGAATGTGACAGTTGTAATAAGGCTTTCAAGACCAAAGTTGCACTTGATAAGCATGATTTGAATATACACGGTGGCGAAGAGCTATGATATTGTGAGGAAATATTCTGATTTTCTTTGCGTATTTTGTCAGCTATTACTATGAAAGTAAAATTGTTCAACCTGAAAAATTATATTCTGAGTATTTAAATTTATTTGAAGTGGTTTTCGATATTTTAAAGTGTTTCCCCTAGGGCCTGTCTAGGACTAAATGGAAAGATTGGGCGCCGGGAACATAGTGCACTGAGCATATTTGGTGCCAGGAACATTGGGCACTGAGCATATTAGGTGCCAGGAACATTGAGCACTGAGCATATTGGGTGCCAGGAACATTGGGAACAATGTGCTTGGTGCCCAATATTCCTGGCATCCAATGTTTCCCAATCTTCCTAGACCGTGTTTAGGAGGTTCCTGCCCATTTCATGTTAACGTTTCATGTGCTCTTCTTGCCCCTTGAAGTTAAAAAACGAAACTACATCACAAAAGCAAACTTTTTTTTTCTTTTTTAAAATGGCGAAGATTCACTCAAGTTTTGCCTTGAATTCTAACTCCTTTATTTCACATCTCCAAAGCAGAATACTCTACGATGTTCTGCAACGTAAAATCATTCGACCAAAATTGTTTTGCAAGTATTTCAAGCATTGTACCCACAAGCAACCTACATCACATTTTCCACAAATCGGGAGCTTAAATTAAAATAGTTTCATACAGAAGGGTTTTTTTTTTCTGTTTTTAGTTTTTAAAACTTCGAAATATCAGAATCTTTTCTGATCTAGAATATGAAATTTCTGCAGAAACTGCTGAATTTCTGCAAATATCTTCCAACTCAAGGTAGAATTTTGCACAAATTCTGTAACTTTCTTTAAGTTCAAGGTAAATCTAAAGTTCCTGCAGATGACTGAACGAATTTAACATTTTTCGAGCTCTCCGCCGAATTATCATAATTTCCAAGAATTTTAGATTTTCTTCTAATTTAAAGAAGTTTGCAGAATTTGTGCAAAGTTCTATTTTGAGTTGGAAGACATATGCAGAAAATCTGCAGTTGCTGCAGGTTTTCTGTAGAAACTTCACAGAAATCTAGATTTTCTACAGAAAATTTGTCTGAGTTATTCTCTCAAATTTGAAAAAAATTATGCTGCAGCTCAGGCATCTGTTCTGTGACGTACATAGCAAATTTAGTTGTATTCTGCTTTGGGGTCTCACATAGTTACTCGAATCTGATTCAAATCTAAAGCTGAATGGTTTTAGCATATATCTTTTAAAACTAAACATGAAAATGTTTTTCATTATCTAAAATATATTTACTATCAAAAAATTAAAAAAGAAAAAAACTTCTTAATTGCAATCAAGAGCCTTTTTATCTGAAACTGCCCTGCCCCTTTTTTGATATGGGGGAAACACTATTTTACAATCATTCAAACTTAATAAATTCTTTGCTATAAATTTATTTATGCATTAGTAACTGAAATTGCTATCTATTTTCTCAATAATTATTTACTTTGTATTTTAAACACTTTCTTAATTTTTCTGCGTAGTAATGTACAGTGGGGTTTTCAAAGAGAATGTGTACTTAACTGCACAACTGGGAAAGTTAATGCAAAACAATGAGAGTATAGAAATTGTTTGATCGTAAGTTTTTTTTTTTCCTAGTAAAATAAAGCTGATAAGGAAAATCTTTAAGAAGAAAAGAAAAATTAGTTGAGAAATCCAAATTTAACTATTGAAAAATTCTTGACTCTTTGTTGATATGTTGTGTATTGTTTTGTTATTTCTTGTGCATTGTTTTTCCCCCCCCGTTTTTCTATATTTTTGTTAATTATAAAGTAATAAATTAAAATTCTCCAATGTAATACTTGAAGTCAAACACTTCTTATCAAAGCACATTTTTAATGTCTTATTTTAGAAATTAACCTTTTTATATCTATTGAAATTTATTATTTACCCTTTAATTAATTTTGTTCAAATTTTCTCTTCTTCACAGTAAAATTGTTTGTTCATTTATAAATTATTTCTTATTTTTATTTAATATAAAGAATATTGTCGTACTCGTAATTTATTAGGTATATCTGATAACATCGTTGTGGAAACTTATTTATATTTAAAATATTTTTACTTTATGCACTTGATACAACCAATTAGATTTCTTGATTATATCAAATTTAAGCTGTTTTGTTGTAATACATATTGTTTTCATAAAATTATGCATAGCACTCATAACTTGAAGTTAAATGGTTTCTAATGTTTACCTTATTCATTATTTAACATACAGTGAAATCCCGTTACAACAAACTTCAAGGGACCGAAAATTCTGTTCGTTGTAACAAGAATTTTGTTGTTATGGAATTCAAATAAAGTCTTTGTTGTTATGGAATTCAAATAAAGTCATGCCAGTTGAATTGGGACTGAAAATGTATTTTGTTGAAACGGAAATTTTGTTGTATTGGTATTCGTTGTAACGAAATTTCACTGTATAAGATTCCTCTGGCTCGAAAGCAAGCAAATACTGTAGCAAATAACTTTGTTATCACACCTGGCATAAAAGCGGCGATAGGATCTGGGTGGGTCACGTGGAACAGAGTGGACTCCTGGATGGAACGGATAACAAGTTTGTTTTTGTCATTGTCGGCAGTCATCTCACTAGTTCATTCACAAGTAGGGACTTAAATCACATGTAGGGAAATGTTAAAAAATAAAAAACACTCAAACACTAAAATGGCATTTCTGACTGTGCTAATGATACGTAGCAACAACGTTCTCGCTTTTGGACTCTCGGCAAAATGGTCGTCTTTTCTTATGGGGTCGGGGTCAAACTGTCTTGTAGCCCCACTTGCCCGAGTCATCTCGGGCATCTAAAACTAGTACTCTGCAAACATAGGGGGCTTCAGGGTACAGTGCAATGCAATGTTTGCCTTTATTTTTCTTACAGTGGTGAAATTTGTTTTTGTGCACAATGGATTTGGGGGTTGTCCAGTGGTGTAGCTAGGAAGGAGCGGTCTGCCCCAGGTGGCAATTTAACACCTTTGATTTGAAAAAAATCCAAATAAGAGAATCATACTTAAAATCTATTGAATTAGGGGGGGGGGGACTTTCAAAATGTAAGGTTTTGGTATGATTACGAGAAGAAAAACACTACTACAGTAGGTGCCGCTTAATGTGATCACTTTGGGACAAACACAGTTTGATAACAATAACCGAAAAGAATTCAGGACACACAAAATCTTTTTTTTTTTTTCAATCAAGAAGCATTTATTTTTACTACTGCAAATGAAAATTACAATAACTCAACAAAATGCAGATATAAATTACTAAATAAGCAGAATCTAATAGCTCTTTTTATTCCATCGACTTAACCGTCAGTCTGATGCTACAGACTCTTTTTTTTCCCTTTTAAGAGTAAAATCTGATTTTTGCCGCATTAACCAACTCTTTAACCACGCATCCTTTTCCCTGAGATTCGGAAATCATAATTTCAAAGCAGATTCAACTTCACCATTTTCTCCATTATGGTTTCTCTTGTTGTTTAAATTTTCTTTTTGTTTTCAATCTCATCACCAATTTTTTAACTTACTAAGTAATGGCTGAGAAATGTTTACTTATTCTACAGCATCTTTGGTTCATCACGGTCAAATTGTCAATGCAATTTAAAATTTCAATTTTTTCTTGACAGTTATTGCGCTTTTTCTCTATGGCTCAAATGTTTGATCGTTTAAAAGTGAAGTTTTTAGTGTAACTGAGCAGGAAAAAAGAAAATCTGCTTTACCGATAAGAAGGAAACTTGTTTTTCTGGAAGCTACTGTCAGGTTTTGCCTTTGTATTTCTTTTGATCGAGGAATAAAAAGGGGAAAAAATCAAAAATTTATGAAAAAGTGATAACAATAAACGAAGGCACTGATTACAATATCCAATTTTTTAAACTCGGGTTAATATACAAATGTTCTGGGACTTTTTGATTCTGAATAACATTAAACGAATGATAGCATTAACCATGATCACATTAAACAGCACCTACTGTATACAAAATTCGTGTTGTGTTCTGATGAATATATGAGAGAATAATTCCTTATTTCTCTGCCTTTACTTTAAGTTACAGACTGAAGGGGAGTCAGTGAGAACTCAAGGGATGAAAGTATTTTCAATGAGGAAGTTACCATAGATAAACGAAATGGGTTGTCCACCAGTGCCAGACTAGAGAGGGTAGCAAAATGGTCCCCTCCCTGACCCTCCCTGTTTTTGTAGGAAGTATACGGATTAAAATGTGTGTGTGTGTGTGTTTTTTTTGCTCCCTTACCTTATATAAAGTTTTTAGTTATAAGTTAAATAATTTTTTGTGGAGTTAATTATGGCTCAGAGAAAAGATGGCAAATAGAGGAACAATCCCAGGTGGCCGAAACTGTAGGTACACTATTAGAGTTGTCCAGGATTTTTTATAAGGTTTCTTTTTGTGAAAAATCAAATAATTTAGAATTGAAAAATTTGAACATATAGTAATAGAATGCAAAACACAACATTAGAACTTACAGTACAGGAGAGTAAGAGAGAGCTGCCAAAATTGTTATTTATCCAGATTTTGGAGTTCTTCAAATTCTGGGACTCCTTCCTTTTTATCTTTTAAAATTCTTACATAAACTAAAGGACTCAAATTTTAAGGTGAAAAAAATAAAAGACGTATTTATGGAATACCATAAAAGAAATTAGATCTTAAAAATAATATTTCAGTTTTGCTGTCCATAAATACTGCGAATTTTCCATCGGTTGATCATGTGAAAATACTTGAGCTTGATAGGAAATATAAGTGACATAACTATAAAAAAAAAACAAGTTTCAAAGTTTTAAGTACTGTCGGTCGCGCTTATTCGAATATCTTCGGTTCCAAGAAATTTTATTCGATTAAGTGGAGAAATTTTCTTTGCCTTTCTAAATTGACAATATTTGTCTTAAAACGTAATAATAATGAATCAATAGATATATAAAGGAAATAATTTAAGTTATATTAGCAAAAGGTTTTTGAAGTAAGTTAAGGAACAAAATAATTTAGCAATTAGTATGTATATTACAAGTACAAAGGAAAATTATAAAAAGTAACTTACAACTTGAGTAACGAAATCTGTTTTCGTACCTTTTTTTAGTACATTCTTTTTTGAAAAAGTTCATAATAGTTTATTCGCTTAAAATGTGTATATATTTCTTTGTGTTATTTAATTTAGCTATCAAATGCTTATATATATATATATATATATACATATATATATATATATATATATATATATATATATATATAATGGGAAAGAAAAAAGAAATTTGGTGGAACATAGGAAATGGTTTGATTGAATATGAATGTTATTTTTCTTGCCCGTTGTCGGAGAAAAATATTACTTTATATTTTTATGTCAGTAATTTTTTGTACTTAATTTATTCAAAAAAATTCGCTGCAAAAATATTCGCAAAAGCTCACCAGTATTATTCGATTATCCAGGGAAACTTCGATTAAGCGTTAATCTTTAACATTCCGTCTATGGGAAAATATTCGGTTCCAGGAGCTTTTATTCGTATAAACAAGGTATTTGTTTATCCGTTTCCTAACAGTATATAATAATTTTTAAAAACAACAATTGATAATAGTAACCCACTATCACATTCACAAAAATTGTGATTTAAATTATAAAGCATGCAATCAACGATGATAACTTGTTTGCAAGTGACATCATATACTCTGTATTATTTGGTAATGAAGATTGAATAGGAAGGGTAGTTACAACAAAAAAAAAAAACAAAAAAAAACAATTATCTGGAATGTTCTGAGCCTATAACTATCCCCCATGTCTGAATTTTCCTATTTTCTGGATTGCTAAAAAAAAAATGCAGTTTTCTGATAGTTTATTAAACTCAAATTACAATAACAAGTAGTATAGCAAATCAAAATACTAAAAAAATACTTGCACATAAATTCAGCAGTGTTGAAAGGAAAAAGAAAACAGTTGAAAACATGAAAGGTTCACAAACCAAAAAATTTTTAACCGCATTATTATTATTATTTAGTAGCAACCATTTTAAAAAGAAAAAAATACTGAAAGGCACTATTTTTACTAGTAGAAATATGCAGTTTTTATACTTGTGTACAAAAAGATTTTGTTTTTGCGAATGCAACTTTTTTAAAGGGTTCATTTTTATTCTTGCAATTACAATTTTGGTTAAGTGCTGCTTTTACCAACTAATATCAATAAAGTTTTGCTTTTTAAAGCCTTTTTATTTTAATGAACTTTGGATTCCATGCTATTAACAATGCAGAAAATTCACAAATCCAATATTTGGCGTTTTTTGTATTTGATGTAAGTTTTTGATTTCACATTGTACACAGTACAAAATTGCATCATAATTGTGTCAGTATTAATTTCTTTATTCATTATTTGAAGTGCTTGGAATTAAACTGGGAAAATCTCAGGTTTTTCAGCCTTTTTGTTAAGTTTTGGTCAGAAAATTTTATCTATCCTGTAAGTTGACCCTTGAGCTTTGAACCTCCTCTTTATACTTAACTATCTGCATTGCCCGGCTTTGCCCGGTCCACTTTGAAAATAAAAATTGTGTCAAATGACGTATATTCAACAGTCAGGCTTAAATAAATAAATAAACAAACATCATGTAAAACTTCCCTTCCAAACAATGACAGATGTTAAAATACGTCTGAAAAATTGAATGGAGAAAGATGGATTTAAAAAACGTAACCATGGAAACACAAATTAAAATAAGTTTAGGGAATTGAAATGCGAAAGAAAATGGATAACAGTTTGAATGGAAATGAGATTTTTTGAACTTGATTTAAAAAGGCTTGTAACTTTTTCTCCTTTTCAGATAGAAGCTTAGTTTTTCGACCATAGGTGGAGATGGATCTGGAGTAAAAAATGTCGCTTTTTCCAATTGTGTCAAAAAGAAAACTGGGACAGTTCCTTCATTTTTTATTGATTTAATGAAGAAATAGTGCCTAAATTTCAGCTAAGCATAAAACAATTCGAGCTAAAAATGCAAATAACTCCCGCCGTAATTAAGTTAGAGCATTGAAACAAATTGCGTAGAACGTGAAAAATTCCACCCTTTCCAACGATATGTAATATTAATATGTGCTGGTAATTTTTCACCCCCATATTTGGGAATTTATGTGAAAGTTGGGCTTAAATTGGAATAAAAAAAGAACTACTCGCCGATTTTTTTTTCCGAATCGGTCTGCAAACCTTTCCGGTCCTGAAAGAAAGATACTGGGAACATTTCAGCTAGATCGAGCGGGTACTTCTCGAGTTTTGTGCGTTTCCTTAAAAAATCGAGGTGAGGAAAAAAAAATACTATAAAAAATACGTTCAGCTTAAAAATGAATATAAGTTTTATACATATCTTATTAGTATTAATAAACATTTTCATTTTGTAAAAATATTTATTAACAATTTCATTTGTCATTTTAAATAGAAAAATATTTTTTAATTACGAATAATTTTTTAAAAATTAAACTAAAACTAAGTAAGCAAACAATTAAGCAATAAGTACTGTCTCTAAACCAGTGCTAAAGAATTTACCATAGCTATTCAATAAATAAAAATTAAACTTCCTCTCTAAAAGGAACATAAAATAATTTATTTTAAAAAAATATGAACGAACCGCAGTAACAATGATTACTTCTGAATTGATTGCTTTTTGGCATATAATTAAATCCATTAATAATGACATACCATGAATAACAAGCACATATTATATTCAATATACTTTTTTTTTTTTGAAAGAAGGTTACTTTCGAAATTTATTTATTTTTTTCCCTACAGTGGTTTGCTTTAGGATTGGAACTGAATGGGGAAATTTACTATTGCTTAGTTGCAAAATAAACCTCGAATTATACGGCATGCTGGAAAATACGAATTTCCCGGCTTGCTGGTCAAACCTCGCTTTTTTCCGGTGCGGGGTAATACGGTATGTAGAGATTTTCAATTATGTGCAAGTGTTACGATACCTATTACAGTAGAGACGTACCGAGTACTCGGTAACTACTTCGGTACTCGGCCAATACCGAGTAGTTGTAAAAAATTAAATATTGTTCAAGAAAAATTTCACAATTTATAAAAAATGGCAAGCATTGCAATCATTTACAATACAAATTTACAAGTCAAACTTAAAATGGGGCAAAAAAAAGTAAGCATAGACAATATAAAAAATTTTTATTATTAAATGGATTTTTGCTACAAACAAAAATTATTTATAAAACATATAAAAATACCGTTGCTTAATAAATAAAACAACGTTAAAAGCACACATGTGCAGAAACACTGATGCAGACACGCGTTTTGGCATTACAAGGAATGCCTTTTGCAATGCTTAAAGCGCGAGCTCATGGATTTAATGACATCCGAAGTCAGATTTTTTTGTCGGATGTCTTTACATTAATTATCACATACTTTATGCACTGAAAAAGACATTCCTTCTAACGCAGAAACACGTGTCCGCAGTGTTCCTGCACATTTGTCCTTTTAACGCTAATTTATTTGCTTTTAAAAAATTATTATTATTTGGTGAACTAGAACTATAATAGATTGATATAATCAGGGACTGATTTACGGCAGGGCATTCGGGGCCCGAGCCCAGGGCACCAAATTTCTGTCATCAAATTTTTTTTAGGGACCAGCGTCCGGGGACTCTAACTAAAGGGAACAAAAAAAATTTGTCATTTGACAATTTTTTTTAATTAAATGAAAGCATATTAGCCAATTGTTGTGGAGAACGATCATTTTCGCTATTGAAGAGAATTAAGTGTCCTTTGCGTACTCTCATTTTTGATGGTAAATTATCTTAATTAGCTGTATTATTAATAGAAGGAATTTTGACCTAAAACTTGATTATGAGGACATTATAGATGAATTTATTACGAGAAAACAAAGGAGAAAATATATAATCATTGATGCGCAGAAAGCACATTATGATTTACCTTTACCATTTGTATCATAGTTTTTCCATCTGCAACTGTAAAAAAAAACTTTAACATGAAAACCATAAATTTATTTTAGATTTATATTAAATGATTTTTTTGAAAAACAAACATCTTAATTATTAACTTTTTTCGTATGAAATCGGTATTTTAAAGTTATTTTTTCTATCAAAATAATATCCAACACTTACCAACATATTTTTTGTGTGTGGGGGGGGGCACCATATTTGTCAGTGCCGGGGCATCACCCAGGTGCGTAAATCGGTCCCTGGATATAATTTGTTTAATTCCAACTTGATAAATCATTCTTTTCCCAGCTAGCACAGGAACATTGGCCCAACGTTATCATATTACATTGGACCAGCCTCGGCAACTTACGTCGGAACGTACCTTAAAACGGTACGTCGGAAAATGGTTATCCAACGGTTGGTTATTGTTAGTTTCCAACGTTATTCTAATGTAAAATACAACAGTAAAGTAACCATTTCCAAATGTAATTTCGATGTAAAATACAACGCTTAAGGAACGTTTTCTAATGTTGATCCAATGTAAAGTACAACAGTAAACTAACCATTTCCAAACGTAATTTCGATGCAAAAAAACAATGCTTAACCCACATTTTTTAACGTCAACGTTATTGTAGCATTTCACCGATAAAATAAGTATTACAAGGTGCTCTTAATAGAGCGAGTGTAAAGAATAATTTTTCAGTCTCATTAACACAAAATGATAAAATGGCTGAATTTGTCATACAATTTATCATTTCCCCATTATTTACAAACGTTTCAATAAAATATGAACAAAAATTAAGATATGATAATTCATACCTTTTATTTTTCTGAGTAATTACTCGAAAATTTAATCTGCAGAAGCATACATTAGTTTCTTTATTTCTTTTTCAGGAAATATTAATTACCAGCAAGGTTATTCTTAAGACAGAATAAAATTTTTGACTTTAAAATTCTGCCATTAAAAATAACCTAGCTTGTTTGAAGGTTCACTTTTGCTTTGACCTGGAATAAGAATAAAAATTAAGAAAAAAAAATTAATAATTTGAATTTTGACCTCTTGAATTCAAAGTTCGTTTTTCCCAATCACGAGTGTGTGTGTATGTAGACGTGTGTGTTTATGTGTAATGCGTGATTAAATTTTTGCTGGAATTTTGTTTTAAAAACTATCATATGGAAATTTGAAGTCTATACAACTATTCTATTGAGTTCAAAATTCATGTTCTTAAAGCATAATTAGTACTCGGCTTACTCGGCCAAAGTGCTACTCGGTACGTCTCTATATAACAGAAACATGCATTTTTGTTATTTTAGAAATGCGCACTTACTGTCAGTGCGCATTTTTCTAAAATATTAGTAATACTTCCAATTTTTCGGGGAATAGAGTGGTACCGAGTACCGGTAACCTTACATAACCGAATTTGCAGATAATCCATGAAATAGATAAAAGCATTGCTAGTGTGTGCAATGGGGTTTTTTTTCCGAAATTTTAATAGTACTTCTTTCTGAAAGAGCATGCTTACAAACATAGGATTTAACCATTTTTCAAATAATTTGACAAAGTTTAATATTTTTTATCAATTATTTTTATCAGTGCGCAGATTGAAATTCATTTTTTCGGCTTCTGCACATGACATCACAAACGATGAAATGCCATTCACTGATGCCATTAGCGCACAGCGCAAGTGATCGTTGCCTGAGAACCTAGTTGACAGCGAAGCATAAACATTTAGAGCAGCAGTAGATTTGCCCGCCAAAACACATCACTTGTGACCATAAAGACCACGACTGATTTCCAAAATCGGACACCTAAAAAACTAATGATAATATTAGCATGAAATATCTGACGTTTTTCACAACAAATGAACAGGCTTTTACCGGATGTCTTTACATCCAAAAACTCACAACTTTAATTTGAAAAATGGGTTCCGAAAAACCCTGAAACACGTGTATTAATCAATTGTTTATTTGCGCGAAAAAACGTTAAACTATTTCTTGTTTTTTCTTGGAGTGCGTTTTCCCCAAACAGCACAAATCGTCCCAAAATCGTAGAAGTAATGTAACATCAACGTGATCACATGTACCGAAATCCTCTTAAATTCGTAGAGAACTGGTTGATAAAATAGCAAAATGTCCGCCCAGCACAGCGATTTTACGTGAAATCGCTGTAGATATGATATGACTTTCAACATTTTTGGGAGCAATTATCAACGTTTTTTGGATGCTTACAAAATATCAACGATATTTCTATTTTGGTTATATTGTTCTCTGGAGGAGTTTTCAACGGATTTTAGAGGTTAAATAGATTTATCTACTAATATTAGATGAACTATCAACCTGTTTCAGATGATTTATCAACGATTTTCTCATGTGTTTGTGTCACGAAATATCTACATAAATTGCATCTTGGTAAGTTACCAATAATTTATAGCCTGTTTGCACACTTTTTGAAAATCTTAAAATCTTTTTTACCCTCAAAATTTTTAAAATATACTTAAGATTTTTTAAAAAATCATTTGAATGAAATTTAAATTTGGAATATAACTCAATAAAATAATTAAGAAAGACAAGAAAATGAAATAATTTTTAAATTAATTTCAAATATAAATAAATATGTATATTTTATTTAAATAATTTAAGAAAATAACTATTTCTAGCGTTTTAAAAAAGTAATTTTAAAGATTTAAGACTTCCAAGAAACATGCAAGTAATTTATGAATCATTGATAACCTATTTTGTGTTCATATTTAAGTAGACAATAAACCATTTCTTTTGTATGCACAATTCACAAATTTTATTCCAGCAACAATCTGAACAAACAAACAAAATAATAATAGTAATAACATGAGAACTTTTAATTCAGAGCTATCTCTACGTCGTTTCTACGATCAGAACATTGTTTCTTGAATTTAGAAAATATAATTTTAAAAAACTTAAAAAGCAGGCAATTACTTACTTCACGTTAATACAAGAAATCGCTAATTCTTTTACACACTCACGCTCGCAACAATACACAACCCGACAACTGACAACGTGGAAACATACTACAGTCAGTAAATAGCCATTTTTCTAAACTGAAATTGTTGCGCATGAGCAGATTAAACAGTTTTCAGACATGTAAAAACTCGTCAAAATGATTACAAAAATTAGAGATACGCTATATACTATAAATGTAAACTTTCAAACATATTTTGGATTTATTTTGAAACCTGTGCCAATTTCGTACTTTTGTCAACCATATTTGGAAAAGCCCAACTACGTGAGGAAATCGACATCGCGTCGATATCCGTTTGTGATATGTCATGAGTTTTGCACCAGTTCAACGACATAACAACGAATATTGGAAGGTCTGTGCTGTCTGGGTCGACGAGCACGACCGAGAGTGACCGGTTAGTTACTGACCGGTCGAATGAAACCGCCTATTGAAGTTTTAAAAAATGAACTCACTCTCTGTTTTATTACAATAATATAAATGAAATAGAGATTAAAAAGAGAACAGAAAAAAAATATCTAGATTCATTTGAACTAGAGTTCCTGATAGCATTCCAGTTTATTGTACAGTTCTTGGTACCATTTTGAAGTTTGAGACTACAACTTCGCATTTTGTTTTAACCGTACCTGTATTTATAATGCTGCTGATGATGAATTTCTTGTTGCGTATACTACGAAAATCCTCTATGTAAAAAAAAGCGTTTGATTTCACGTCATCTAACGTGTAATAAATCGAAATTGAACAAACAGTAAGTTTTTAGAAGGTTTTTCATGTTACATAAATCGAATGTTACTGAAGTGTTTTAAATTCGTTAAATATGTATGTTGTTGATGCTGCAAAAATTGAAAACGGAGCGACAAGGCTAACCGTTGTACCTTACGTGTGTTCTATTTGCAAAAAAGCATTTTTGCAAGAAAACACATTGTTAGAGCACGTTCAAGAACACGAAGGAAAAGAAGAGTTCCATGTTCAAGAATGCGAAGGGGAAGAAGAGTTCCATAATCTGCAAAATGAAGAGAGAGAAGTTTTTGTTCAAGAATCAGATGACGGAACAGATGTGCATGGTGAAGAAGATAAAGAGTTTCAGGAAACTGCGCCTGAAAACTCTTCGCTAAAAAGCGATGTCAAACCTCATGCGTGTGATGAATGTGACCGAAGATTTTCTTCCAAAGCTTATCTGCAAAAACACATTTTACTCCACAATGGAGAAAAGCCTCATGCGTGCACAATTTGTCTGAAGCAGTTTGCTTTGAGAGATAACCTACAAAAGCATTACCGAGTGCACGATCCTTTGAAGCAACGGTTCTATTGCACAAACTGTGGGAAAGGTTTCACATCGAAGCAGTACTTGCAGAAACATGAACTCATTCATCAAGGGGTGAAACCTCATGTTTGTGAAATATGTCAGAAAGCTTTCACTCTGAAAACGAACCTCAATAAGCATTACTCAACACATTCGCTGGACAAATCGAGTTTCATGTGTGACATCTGCAATAAAGGATTTTCGTCGAAAGCATATCTCGAGAAGCATCACTTGATACATGTCGGGGAGAGGCCTCACGTGTGTGGAGTATGCTTCAAAGCATTCACTTTGAAAACTAATTTGCACAAACATTATGTCACTCATACTGGTTTTAGGAAGTTTGGCTGCAACATTTGCAACAAACGTTTTAAAACGAAGGGTTCTCTTGAGACCCACTTTTTAATTCACGATAAACAACGTCCTTATACTTGTGAATACTGTCAAAAAACGTTTAAGTTGAAAAGTCTTCATGAAAAGCATGAACAAACTCATTTAGTGTCCTATTGGTCTAACAAAGGCGATTCTTCTGCGAAACAACGTATGAGTTACCCATCCATACAAAGGTTAAGTGCTGAAGGATGGCCAAATAATATGGATATTAAACAGGAACTGTAACTTTATTCCCTTTAAGCCACCAATATATCTTTATGTCAAATTACAAAAGTGTTGAACTTGTTTTATAAATTGAATCTTTTCTTTTAAGAAGAGCACAAGTCACATTTGTTTTGAAAAATCAATCATTTAGATTGATTAAAATATTTTCTGTTTGGACATCTGAAGTGTTAGAAATAAAGTCGAATTATCGTAGTGTGGAACACTTCGCAAGTTTTCTGAATTTTTCCCCCAAGCTAAAAATGGCAAGAGTTATTTCAGCAGTGAGGTATTTTGCCAACTTGGGTTTCATGTTATGTTAATTCCTCGGTATCAAAATGAAATCTAAGTGTAATTTTTAATTACTCAAATTAATTTGCGTAAAAAGTTCCATTGAATAGATAAAGTATGCATCCAGAGTAACACAAGATCATTATAATAATTTGGACATGTTGCTCAGATTTCATAGAATGGAAGAAAAATACAAGATATGGAGGTTTTGATAAATATCAACTAGAGATGTACGGAGTACTTGGTACTCTGCCAATTTACCAAGTAGGGAGAGGTGGGGCACGTTGGTCCGCTCTTTTACTTATAATTTTTTTATCTCATCAAAAAATTTAATGATCAGTTCAATTTTCTACAATAAATTTCACTAAATACTTCTCAACCCGACAGATTTTTTTGGAAGTGTTGAATTGATAAACTTTTTTTTACATTAATTTTTTAACAGAACCTTGTAATGTGGACCAGCGTGCCCCACGGTGTGGGGGTACGTTGGTCCGCCTGGTGGGGCACTTTGGACCGCATAACTCAAAAAGGTGTTCCCTGTAACGCCGAAACACATGTCTGCAGTAATCTGCAATTTGTGTTTTTTTGACGTTGGTATTTCTTACTTTACTTAACATTTATTATAATTTTAGTGATAAATGCTATTAAACTTTGTAACTGCCTTATTCTCTGTAATGTGTATAGTGAAAAATATTAAGTTTAAAGATCAATATATTATATTAAATTGAATTTTTGATAAATCATCTTTATTTAAAAACAACAATAAGCATTCACCATTAGTACACAATTATTTCTTAAAAATCGAAAGAAAATCATAGAATATTGTTATAATTATTGGGATTGAAGATTTTAAAAAATATATTTTAAATTATGTGGGGTAGGTTGGTTGGATCCAGTGTGCCCCACAAAGAGTGGATTAACTTACCCCACCTTCTTAGTCTGAAAAATTTATGTCATAATTTTTTTTTTTTGGACAAAAAACAAATTGCAAAATATATTGAACTAAAGGAACTTACTTTAAGAAAGGAGTTCATTTTTTTTCCCTCAATCTTGATGAAAACCATTAAAAACCATAAAGTTAGTTTTTTGAAAATTACTCAGGACTACTGAAAAAACACTTTCTGGGATAAAATTTGTTCATTAAACTGTACCATGTGATTTCATTATAGGATTTGTACGACCATAGGTGCTATTTGTTGGTCATAAAATAAAATAAAAAATATTAATAGTATTTAAATAATTGAGACCGGTCCAACGTACCCCACCTCCCCCTACTTGGTACTCTGCCAAATTTTGATCAGATCGGCCAATACCGAGTAGTTGTAAAAAATGGAATATTGTTCAAGACACATTTTACAATTAATAAAAAAGTGCAAGCGTATAATACACTACAATCATTTACAATTCAAATTTTCAAGTCAAATTCAAAATTTGAGAATAATGAAGTTTGTTATGCTTCAATGGAGTAAATCTTTATAATCAGGGTTGGTTTTTTAACTGTTCAAAACTGGTATAGGACAGGGCAGGTGGTTTTTACCGTTAATTCAAAAGTGTCTTAAACTGTCCAAAACGATGTTGAAGCTAAAAGGGTGTTATCTAATCAACTTGTATTTACTGCAATGTTTGTAATGCGTAAATATAGACATTACTGAGGTTTAATATTTGATAATATTTTCCTCCAAAATGTTCATTTCAAAGATACTTTATTTTAAAAAATTGCAATAACTATATAAAAACTTCCTTATGTAACAGTTAGTAGAGTTGTGAGAGGAAATCACAACACTACCAAGACAACTAATTTCAGTTCCATTTATAACTCAAAGGAATGTTATTAAATGTGCAATATTTAGATGCAAAAAAAAAAAAAAAAGTTTAAAAAAAATGGTTTTTGCAAATAAGTTTTACATGATGTTTTAACAAAAATTATTTTTTAAATCATGGATTAAAGAATATGAAATTGATGACTGAACACTAATATTATAAAACTTATTCTTTTTTCAGTTCATATTTTTAATATTACATTCTGTAACTCTACAAAAAATTATATTGCATTTGAATCAACTATTGCACTATATTTTGGACACTTTCTTTTGACAGTGGCAAAAGGGGGGGGGGGTTGAAACCCCCCATCCCCCCCAGAGGTATTGATTTTGACATAAATGAAAATTCTAATGCTGTAGTTTTTGCATATTGAAAGGGCTGACAAAAAATTAAAAAAAAAAAACCTGCAGAAGGTTTTTGATCAAAAATCCCTTACATAAGGTATTTTTGATCAAAAAACTCCCTCTAGAAGGTAGTTTTGCACACATGCATAAATGTCAAAAAAATTGGTTTATGGAGAAAAAAAAAACTTCTGCATACAAATTCAAATTTTTAATGAAGAATTCAATTTCTACCCAACTAGATTAAAATCAGCTGCATAAATAAGTTACGTATACATTTATACTTGAATGTTCACATTGAATAAATATATTAAATAGTCAAAAAACAATTTTTTGACACATTTTGTTCTGTTTTTGATATTTTTTCATAAAATAGTTTTGGACACTTTCGGACACAAGGGTTGTGAACAGGATGGTAAAAACCTTGCCAATCCTGCTTACCTTTGCACACATGCATAAACATAGGGAAATTTGGTTACTATTATCAAAAAAAAATAATAATAAACTAATGCATACAAATTAAAATTTTAATCAAGCATTTAACTTCTACCTATGTAACTAGATTAAAATCGGTTGCACAAATAAGTTGAATGTTCTCGATTGAATAAATGATCAATATAAAACATTACTTTGATAAATTTTATTCTGTTTTTGATGTTTCTCACAGAATATAATTTTTCTAAAAATATAGTTTTGGACACTTTCAGACAGGATGCCTGGTTTTTATCGTAGTGTCCGAAACCTTGCCAACCCTGATTTTAATGTCACCAAAGTTAATAAAACTTATTTATTAATAATGGGACAAAAAAGGTAAGTATAGAAAATATGAAGTTTTTATAAAATTAAATGGATTTTTGTTACAAACAAAAATTATTAATAAAAAATATAAAAATACCTTTGCTTCTTCTTTACTAATAATAAAGCTGAAAGTCTCTCTGTCTGGATGTCTAGATGTCTGTGACGCGCATAGCGCCTAGACCGTTCGGCCGATTTTCATGAAATTTGGCACAAAGTTAGTTTGTAGCATGGGGGTGTGCACCTCAAAGCGATTTTTCGAAAATTCGATGTGGTTCTTTTTTTATTCCAATTTTAAGAAAAAAAACTATCATAAATTACGAAATTATCATAACGTGGAACCGTAACATGGGCACTAGCCAATTGGCGAGATACGAAATTATCATAACGTGGAACTGTAACGTCGGTACAAGCCAATTGGCGAGAAAATTCACCATACATTATTTGTAAATATACAGCCAAACCAAAAGACCTTTAATTTTTCTATTACGGGCGAAGCCGTGCGGGTGCCACTAGTAAAAAATAAAACATTAAAAGCAGAAATGTGCAGGAACACTGCTGACTCATGTTTTTCGTTGCAAGGAATGCCTTTTTCAATGCAGAAAATGTGCGCTTATGGATTTAAAGACGTCCAACAAAAGTCGGATTTTTTTGTAGGATGTCTTCACATTCATCAGCTCACACTTTATGCACTGAAAAAGACGTTCCTTGCAAAGCAGATACACATGTCTGAAGTGTTTCTGCACATTTGTGCTTGTAACATTTGTATTTGCTTTTAAAAATTATTAATGTTTGGCAAACTAGAACTATCATTGATTGATAGGTATAATGTGTTTTAATTCCAACTTGATTAATCATACCTTTTATTTATTTGCTTATTTTTAATTTTAAAAATAACATTTTGAAAAATTTTTGGCACATGCAAAATCTTTTAAATAATGCATAATTAAGTTTCAGATGGAATTTTGTTTTAAAAACTATTTTATGGACATCTAGTTTCATACTACTATTCCAATGAGTTCAAAATTCATCACATGTTTGTCAGTGGTTCTTCTCAAAATGTAATTGGTACTTGGTTTCTCGGCCAAAGTGCTACTCGGTACGTCTCAAAATCAACAAAGGCTGGGCAATGCATCACAAAAAACATGTGTACATCCTGGTTTGCTCTTTCCACGCTACCTTGGCTTTGACTGTGACGTGATTTCCCGTGTATTATTTTCAATCCTGTCCACAGAGATTTTAAATTTTCAACCACTTTGTTGGAAAACTCCCTCCCATTATCGGACTGCAAAATTGACGGGGATCCGAATATGCAAAAAATGTCCAACAGCACTTTAGCGACCTCTTCTGCAGTTTTACTGTTCAAGGGTCTAAGCTACACAAACTTCGTCAGATGATCTTGGTATACGAGAATAAATTTATAATTGCCATCAGGATTAGTCTGCATGTCAATCAAATCTACTTGGCAACGACTATTCATTTCATTTGATAAAATCAGTTTGATCACAACACCTTTTTTGCCAGATTTTAACTTCATTTGGCACGATTTGCACAGCTGAAGATATAACATTATAGCTTCCTGGGCGACATTTTTGTATTTTTTTTTTTTTTTTTTTTTTGAGCTTCGTTCACCATTCTATTTCTTCCACCATGTCCGATGGAGACATGTATTTCATGAACAATGTCAAACATATCTTCATTTCGTACGTAATATTTAATTACAGGGTCCGTTGTAGAAACAGGAGCTATTAGTTTATCAATGCCACCAACATTACATATGTCGAAGCTCTTCAAACGACGATAATGCATCGTTGTTCTTTTGGCAGATTGCTTAGCTTCTTTCACGTCTTCAATAAACTAATTATATTGCACATTGTTCATATAAAAAGTATTATTACCTTCCTTAGAAGAAAGAATCTTTTCGAATTTCCCATAGAAACTTGATTTGAACATACTTTCGATCTCCATTTTTTAACTCTGTCTGCAGAAGCAAATACACATGCATTACGAACGAACTGCGTCACAAAAATGTTCTGAATTTGCTCACGAATCGGTAAGACCCGGTATAAGCCGGCTAAAAGCGGAAGCGTTGAGAACGAACACTTTGGACTTTAACCGATTCGGGTTGGTTATACCCAGTTTTAGCCAGTTAAAGGGAGAAACATTAGAAGCTCTTCGTGCTTTAACCGCAAAGCGTTGCTAATACCCGCTTTAACCGGTTAAAGCAAGGTTTACCCGCTATTCTTACTTTAGCCGTAACACATATATATCATGATATATGTCTGATATTTATTTTAAAAAAATTTGTAGTATCTGATATTTTTTATGCTTCTTTTTGTCTAAAAGGTAGCTTTATTAATTTGATTCATTTATTACTAACAAGTATAATTGTTTCAAATAATTAAAAATTTTCATTCAGCAATTTGCATATAATATGATGGTATTTTCACGGGTAACTGACTGACATTTTTGGAGCAAAATAGTGTGTATTTTGCAACATTCAATGCAAAATATGCGTTAACCTAATGATTTTTTCTCCTGGATTATTGTATTTTTTAAGCAGAAGTGTTACTGGTATAATTGAATTCTTGAAATACATTTTGAATGATTTTTAAAAAATTATCAAAAGTACAGTAACTGACTGACACCGTACTCTTCAAAATGTCAGTCAATTACCGTGTTTTTAACAAATTTTTAAAAATCAACCAAAATACATTTCGAGAATTCAATTAGACCATTAAATTTAGCTTAAAAGATACAATAATCCAGTAGAAAATTTCGTTAGCTCAACGCATATTTTGCATTGAAGTTTACAAAAGTAGTCACTGTTTGCTCTAAAACTGTCAGTAGATTACCCGTGGAATTGCCTATACATTATTGTACCATTAAATATAGTATAATATAAAATAAAATAATGGAAAGAAGGCAACAGTGATTTGAGCATGCAGTTCCTTTTTTGAAAAATTCTGTTTTGATCGAAAATATTGGATGTATCAAAATATATGATTGATATCAGAACGACTGCCTGATCTGGGGGGGGGGAGGAGTAAGCTTTGTTATCGCAGCAAGTTGTGGGGGCAACAAATTTACCCTATTCGTTTTTTTTATTGATATTCAATATAAAACTCAAAAGAAAAGATAATAGTTATCGCTATCATATTTATTTATTTGTTTATTCCCTTTTTTTTTTGTAGCTAAAAGTTTGGAAATTGTTTGTGGGCAACTAAAACCAAAAATACTAAACTACCTTCATTTAAATTTTTTCCAGATTTTGGAGGGGGCCCAGGCTCCCTCAACCCCTCCCTTATATACGTCCTTGTTAACTTATAAAATGAATAATGAATATAAAAAAGCAGTGGGCAAACAGTGCAACTGCACAGGGCCCCGCGGCCCTATATGCAAGGGCCCCGCTAAGGCTAGTACCGACACAGCGGTAAAGTTAAACAGTATTTTGGTTTAACTTAAAGTGATAGAATAGAGACAGAAGTTTCTCTAAATTATTGTGAGTCTTGGGCCTCATTTTTTGTTATAGCTTGACCGTGAAGAGAAGGCAGGTGACCTTGAAGCGAAACCTCATTTTGTATCATTTGTAATACGTAGAATCAACCAGAAAGCACCTAAAAGTGAGAGACGTTCTCACTGATCCTATCTATCACAAAATAATAACAATCAACCCATTACAAACGATACAAATGATGTGTTTGCTTTAAGTTCAGCCGCCTTCTCTTCGCGGTCAAGTTTTAGTCGGCCCCAGTGTACGTTTACCATTTTATCATAGTTGTGTCGTCTTTATTTATAATAGCATCTTTATCCTATTATCGAACAATCGCGAATTATTTTTATCTTCACCTGACTAAAGTTGATGTTGTTCTGATTTTCCAGATTACCATGTTAACTGTTGTTTTTTTATTTATTTAGAGAGCGAAATTTTAGTTATCGTATTTACAAATCGTCTACGATTTGATTTTATCAATATTTTTTCCGGTGCTTAACTCAAGCAGACAAAAAATAGAAAAAGGGAAGGGGGAAGGGGTGTATAATTAGGTTTTTCAGGAAAGAACACCATATAGATGAACTTAAAATGCAGAACTACATATAGACCTAATTATAAATTCCCATTATTTAAGATTGATAAAGGTACATTAATGATAATAAATTTAACATTGATTTGTACATTAATGATTGATAAAGGCCGCGTTGTACGCTGTAAATGATCTTTATGATAATTGTGTTGATAGATAGCGACTATAAAATCTTTATGTTTATTAGCGTATCCCAATCAGCATTCCTTTTTTATGGATAAGCCGCGAAATATCTATTCTAAAAAATCACCAGTCATAATATGATGGGTGCGAATGTCTTGGCCATTTCCGTTCCATTCCATTTGTAGAAGCAAATAGGGTCCTATCGCAATTTGTGATTGCGAAAAACATAATATGAATTCAAGACTTCAAAATTCAGATGATTTTTCCTTCATTTCTTTCTTTCTTTCTTTTTTTTTTAAATCTACGAATCCAGGATTTGAATAACTTCTTCCCCCGTCTATTTGATTAATATTTTCCAGTCAAGTCATTACGTTCACTGACGTAAATTTCTTATCACTCCTCACTTTTCGGTTTTGTTTCCTCTGTAAATCGTAGCTGGATTCACATTCCAGAGTTAAAAGTTTCCGCTTTTGAAAACTATCCATTTTAATAACGTTTTGATGACTCTTTTCTGTTCTCCGGTTTTTAATTTGGCATACTTCTTTACTTAAAAATCATTCTGCCTGTTTCGCTCGACACTCATTTTTATTTGCCTCCGAGGCAACATTAAGATAAGCTAATTTTTAAATTTAAATATTTTAAGAATATCAAAGAGAAAATAAATGTCAATCACTCAAGAAACCACAATTGAGTAAACTTTAATAGGGCACTGAAAATCTCAGTCAAACTCCAATCTTGTAGCGACTTCTGGCCAAAGGCAATAACACCTGCTTTTCTGCAATCAGCACCAGCTTTTTGTTTTCACTTATTATTTTTCATTAAAATTAAAAGAAAAGTATGTCGCTATAGAAAATGAAAGAATATTAATGTTTCCGTTTCAAGAATAATAATTAAAAATAATGTGTGGTTAAAATTAAATTCGTGCCCAAGGCAGCTGTGCATATTTAGCCTTTTATTGGGAAATGCGGCCTGAGTATGATGTATATGTGTGAAATGTGGAAACAGGAGTGCATGCTCCCCCCCCCATGTAATAGTTACTGGTGCAAATTGTGTAATTGAACATTTTAAAGGTGTTTTCTCGGGTATTTCTCTTTTTTTTTGGGGGGGGGGGCAGACTCATTCCTTTCTTGAGCTTGATGGTCTTCTTCGTATTTGGAGTTGCACCATTACTATGGGAGGGGGAAGGGCAACCCTGGTGAAAAATGTCTAATTTTAATGACAAAAACTGGCAAATGTGTCAAGCGGAAAATGTGTCCGCACATACACGAAGAGAGAGAGAGAAGAGAATTGCTGTTTAAATCTAAGAGTGTGCTTAATACTCAGGCAAAACAATGCATGTTGCTGATCAGTTAATGAATTTTAAAACTTTTTAATGGACATTTTTCTTAAATATTTTAACAACTTTAATTGGGCGAAGAGAATACAACATCGAAAGTAGCGTAAATAAATCAAATCCGCAAAATTATACATATTTCTCTCATTTAAAATTCTATCTATATAATTTTTAAAAATGTCCTTCAATGCTTTTTTTTTTTTTTTTGCGCTCGCCGTCGTTTAGGGGAGGGGGCATGAAAGTAGTACAATGAATCAGATCCACAAAATATTATATAGTTCTTTCATTAAATTGATATCCTCTCATTTGCACGGGGGGGGGGGGGGAGGGGGGACCCAATAACATCAAATTTTCAAAAAAAAAAAAAAAACACAGCTCTGTCATTTAAAATGTTCTGCGCGTGTAATTAAAAAAAAAACATCCATGTCCTTCTTTTTTGCCTTAAAGCGCGCGGCGGCGGGGGGAATTGAAAGCAACAAAATAAAATAAATCCGCAAAACGGTGGGGGGAGTGGGCAGGGGGGGGGGACCGCAATGTGCAAAAAATCAAGTGGTAATTACGAATACAGTGACCGCCGCTTATATCAATCACGTTTCATCTAAACAGTTTTGATTCCATAAAACGGCTGATTCAATGAAGCGGATAATTCAATACATTTAGATTGATTTTGTTCTGTTTTTGACGATTTGATTCATTAAAGCTGCTGTAATTTGATTAACCACTGATTCAATTAACTAGCGTACACTGTATCTCAAATTTCCTTCATGAGAAGCGAGGAATGAAAAAAAATCCATTGCTTTAAAGCAATTTAATAAATTCACTGGTCATTTTCCGCTTACTAAACTTTGTTATCTGTAAAATAGCACAACGCATTCAATAATACCTTTAAATAACTTAATACATAATATACGGTCCCCTCATTTTCCTTTTAAACGCTTGCTTAGTCACGGGATGAGAAGGAGAATATTTGCGCCGCGCAATGCCCCAACTGCTGTCACAGATTATTCCTGGATGTACTTCCGGTCTTCTGTGGCAATAGCTGAGCGTCTTTCCAAAATGCGGGCATCTGAGTAACGTGCGGTCGCCAACTGGCTACATTGTGAAGGAGAAACGCGTTTGGCGAAAAAAGTTATTGACGTACTGAAGCATGCACAGTGCGATACGCACTTCATAGTTTTTCTTTCCGAAAGTGCGTGTAGTTGGTAGTTGCTAATAAAACGTGACTATGGATGCGCAATGTTTCAATGAGAAAACTATTCCGAAACTAAAAATGAGGAGTTTTCTGTAAAAATGAGGAGTTTTCTAGGGAATGGGAATCCCTGTTGGATAAAGCAACCAGCTTTTCGACGAATGTCCAAGTGGTTGGTTTGCTTCCCAGGTATGGAGTGCATAGGAGCTGGCTAAATCAACGTGCGAGGTGTATGAACTTGCTACTGAAGTCAATTTGCAAAAAGCGCAGTATCAGGTTCATTGATGTATGGAGTCATTGTAAACGGGATTGGATTGCTAGGGATGGCCTGCATCTGAGCTCTACAGGGGTCAAAATGGTTAGTGGATTAATTTTAAGGGCTTCGGAGTCAAAAAACTAAGTTGGAATGGGGGGCATGGTTCAAGCACCAGGTATCGAGAGAACGAAATGTTTTTGGGTATTGCTAGAAATGGAAATAAAGTGACAAACAAGAGTAGTAATGTTAACAATTGTAATTTAGGAAATTTCAGGGTGTTAAATAAAAGCAACTTAGGCATGCTTAAAGTTTTCTATACCAATGCTCGCAGTATTAGGAACAAGATGGATGAATTGAAAAGCATAGTTATGGATGAGAAGTTGGATGTTATCGGAATTACAGAGACATGGGCTACCGAATCTGATGCAGAGTTATTACATATTGCTGGGTATAATTTATTCAGACAGGATAGAGTAGGTAAAAGAGGTGGTGGGGTTTTATTTTATGTTAGAGACAATTTTATTTGCAACGAATTGGTCATAAATGATAAGCCTACTGATATTGATATGGTTTGGCTGGAGTTGATGAGCAGTAAGGGCATAAAGCTACGCTTTGGGAACATTTATAGGCCACCTAATTCAAACCAGGGACAAGATGAACAGATGTACCGTATTATTAGTGACATGTCCAGTAAGGGATCCGTTATCATAATGGGGGATTTCAATTTTCCGGGTATTGATTGGAATAATTTTTATCCTGGTAATGGCAAAGAAGAGGAATTTTTAAAAGTAATTGGTGACTGTTTCTTAGATCAAGTTGTAACTCAGGGAACTCGAGAGGAGGCCATTTTGGATCTAGTTTTTTGTGACATAGGTAGTTTTGTTCAGGGGTTGAGTGTAGGGGAGCATATTGGAGATAGTGATCATAACAGCATTAGGTTCCGGGTTAAATTTGAAGTGTGCAAAGATGATAATTTTAGGTTTGTGCCCAATTTTAGAAACACCGATTTTGTTGCACTTAGGCAGAGCTTGAAAGAGGTTTTTTCGTCAGGGTTGGAAAATAGCGACGTAGATCAGCAGTGGACGGAATTTAAGGATAAACTTGCTAAAACCGTTGGGGACTATGTTCCATTTAGGAGAAAAGGTGTTAGTACCAAAATTTGGCCCATGTGGTTCTCCAGGGAGACTAAAGAAGCTCTTAATTATAAGCAAGCCACTTTTCGTAAGTTTAAAGAAACTGGTCAGAGTGCGGAGAGGCTCCAGTATGGTAAGGCAAGGCGAAATTTTAAGTATTTGGTACGGATTCAGAATAGGGAATTGGAGCAAAGGCTGGCAGATGACATTGATGGGAACCCTAAGAGGTTTTTTGCTTACGCTAATTCTGGGAAAGCTCGAAACAGTCAAATTGGGCCTTTGGTTGATGAGCATGGAAATTTAATCCAAAACGATAGGGATATTGCAAATGTTCTAAATAACTTTTTTTCCAGTGTGTTTAACGATAACTGTATCTCAACAGTTGACACTAACAAGACACAAGCTATTATACAGCTTGAGGATTTTGTATTTTCCAGGGAGGAGGTTTTATTTCATTTGAAAAAGATTAAAGCAACTAAAGCTCCGGGACCAGATAATATTTATCCAAAAATTTTAGTTGAATGTGCAGAGGAATTAGTGGATGTTATTTTGAATATTTTCAATGCTTCTTATAACTCGGGGACGGTGCCAGAGGACTGGAAGCTGGCTAACATAACGCCACTCTTCAAGAAGGGGTCTAAAGGTATTGCTGGGAATTATAGACCTGTAAGTTTGACTTCCGTGATTTGTAAGATTTTCGAAACTTTGATCAAAATTAAGATCATGATGTTCTTAGAGACTAATAGTCTGTTGACTAGTTTGCAGTATGGTTTCAGGAAAGGTAAATCCTGTACTACTAATTTATTGCATTTCTACGACAAGGTTACCTCAGCTTTAGATAACAAAAAATGTGTGGATGTTGTTTATATTGATTTTCAAAAAGCTTTTGACAAGGTACCGCATGTTGCTCTTCTCAGCAAGTTAGCTGACATTGGAATAGGAGGAAAAACTTTACTTTGGGTTAGAAATTGGCTTACTGGTAGGAAGCAAAGAGTAGTTGTGAGAGGAAATCATTCTAATTGGAGTGATGTTTTAAGTGGGGTTCCTCAGGGATCAGTTTTAGGGCCTCTTTTGTTTATTATTTTTATGAATGACATCAATGAAAATATTTCTGGAAGCATGAATTGTTTTGCTGACGATGTAAAAGTTATGGGAATTGTCGAAAATGAAGAACAAGTAAAACAGCTGCAAGAGGATTTAGATCATATTACTAAGTGGGCAGATAAATGGGGTATGGCAGTTAATGTAGGGAAATGTCAAGTGCTACACTTAGGTCATGGAAATAAGCGTATGAGATATCGTTTACAGGGTTCAGTCATAAATCAGGGAGAAAATGTTATGGATCTGGGTGTCTTTATAAATCAGGACTTCAAGTTTAGTCAACAGTGCAGTATTGCTAGTAACAAAGCCAACAAAATGCTTGGGTTCATCAATAGATCTATTTCAAACAAATCTAAGAAAGTTCTTCTGCCTTTATATAGGAGTTTAGTAAGACCTCATTTGGAGTATGCTGTTCAGTTTTGGTCGCCTTATCTGAAGAAAGATATTTTTGTATTGGAAAGGGTTCAAAGAAGGGTAACTAAATTAGTAAGGGGACTCTCAGATTTAGATTATGATACCAGACTTAATAGGCTTAACATGTATAACCTGGAGCAAAGGAGAGTGAGCGGGGACATGATTCAGTTATTTAAATTTATCAAAATGAAAGATGTAAATGGATTAAATTTTTGCGGGGAAAGCAGGACAAGGGGTCATTGTTTTAAGCTATTTAAATCTCAGGCTAACTTGGAAATCAGGAAAAACTACTACTTTAGCAGGGTCGTGGGCACTTGGAATAGCTTACCGGAAGAGGCGGTAATGAGCAAGGGAGTGGATAGCTTTAAGAGGGCCATTGATCTTCATTGGGGACTAATTAATTGACTAGGACCAGCCTAGCTGGGCCCAGTGCCTGTTGCTGGTCGTCACATTTGTATTTGTATTTGTATAAATTGATGAAGAGTTTGTGTTCGTGTCAGGAGGTCCAGAAATTTGTTTATGATCATCGATAAATTGTGAAAAAAAAAAAAATCATTCTTGAAAAAATTTCAAAACATAACTAACACAGAATACATTACTTTTAGCAAGACTACAAATCCCACAAGGTGAGTTATATTATGAATATGTATTAATATTTGTATGCATTTCACAAAATAAATGTGCTATATTTTTTCTTTATTATTGCAGTCTTAAATTTCAGTGTTTAAAATCTCCACTTTCCTAACCAGGGTTGTTTGACCAAAATGTTTTCAGAAATTTTACAAATTGTTGGAAAATGTAAAACTGAATTAATGCAAACTAATCTGCTAAGCTTTAGAGATTAGTTAGATCAATAAATTTCCAAATTCATCACTATATTTAATGCAATTTAGGTTTGTTAATTAGTTTTTTCTTTCTTTTTTTCAAAATCAATGCAGCTTATTCTACTGAGTACTTATTAAGTGTACAAGGCTGACCAACTAATTTCCTTTGAATTACATGGGCCAAGTACTTCTTACAATTCAATACCCCAAAAAGTATATGTCAAACAAAACGTAATTCAATACCAAACTTGCTTGATTTGTGATATTACTTATATGATGATCTTTGGAATTTTAAAGCTATGTGATGTTCATTTGACTTGTGCTCCATTTATCCATACTTCAAATTGCTCTCTGTACTTGAGAATGAATGATTTAAATTTTTTTTTTTTCACAAAAAAACTATTATCAGGAAATTAATTTGCAAGATTTATTCTTGATTATATATAATTACGTTTTAAATATCATAATAAATTATTGCTCTGATTAATTATTTATGCCAAAGCCTATTTAAGTATAGTTTTTCAAAAGTTAAAAAGATTTTCAAAAAATATTTTTGCTATAGAAAGCTCTACTTATGGAGAAATTAAATTACAAGTTTTTGCTTTTAATTATTTAATTAATTATCATGAAATTAGGTACAAATATGAATATTTAACATTAATTGACAATTAATAAACAAAGTCTTTGGGAATCTCAGAAAATAAAGCTGTTCTTCTAACAAATAGTGTTTCAACCAAATAAACCCATTTTGAACCAAAAAAACCTAATTTAAGCTAAAAACCCAGTTTTTTTCCAACCCTGACACTAACCTTATTTTACTCACTCATTTAAAAAGAAAACGAAAAATAAACCCTTACAATGTTGCAAATACACAAAGACAATCAAAACTTCAACTTATTATAATACATACAGTTATTTAAAATTAAAGATATGAGAGATTAAAAAAATGTGATCATTTCATAAATCTTGAAAAAAGTAATTTATCTTAGTCGGGCGTAGCGGTAAAGTTGAAAACAAATTTCGGAAGGGGACATGATTAGTTTTTAAACTTGCATTATTTATGTGTATCAATGATATACTATTTTAATTTCTGAAGCTTTTATGTAAGGTAAATGCAGGATTCTTTACTTACAACATTTCGTGTATGTTACCATGACTCTCAGTTATCAATATCGAGTTGGATTGACAGAGTTTTGCCAAGATGGAGAAAACCCCTCTCAGTAAAAATACTTCTTTGCCGTAGTGGTAAAAATGGCTAGTTTTATTTACAAGGAAGTAATTTAATTTTCACTTCAAAGTGTTTTTTATAAAGTTTGTAGTATATTTCATTTTTCTATAATTGCTTTGAAACATAATTCCCAATCTATTTAGTTTTATTTCAATAATCATTTTTAAAATTTAAATTATCAGAAAGAATGATTTATTATTAAGGAAATTTCTAATTAATTTCTGATTTTAGTCGCAATTGTAGTATGTACAAAATCATATTAGTTTTAGTATGCTTTTTGAAATCCTGCCAATTTTCCTAGTTGTCATTTTTTACCAGGTTTTTTCCAGTGTTTGCCACTATCTCGGCAAAATGCCAAACTCAACTTTGGAGAAAGAAATTATCAATGTATATAGAATCGTAAATAAACATCAATTCAGCTTACTCACCACATACTGTTTTGCTTTTGGAAAAATTTTTTGAGCAATCACGATTGCTAATTGATTTCATTTGACCATCCTTGATGTCCGGTTCCTTTTTCAACCCCACCGTCCTCTGCAGGCGCAGCTAATCCGGTCCCCCTGAGCACTGTCCCCCCCCCCCCCCCCCGGGTAGCCGCTTCTCCTGGTCGGTGGCGTCCATATCCTACACATACGCACACTCATACACACATGCGCCTTTACACACATACATGCCAACGTGCATTCGCGCAGGTCTACACACACACAAGCATACACATACACAATTAAACACACGTAACTGTCTCAGGCTTGGGGGGGCAGGAGCCATTTCTAGACACAATAACTCCAATCACTAGGGTCCTGTCGTAGCTCGTGATTGGGAAAAACTTTATTTGAATTCAAAATTTCAGAATTCAAATAATTTTTTCCCCCATTTGTTTTAAATTTAGCTCATAATTATCCGACTGCTCGTGCGTGACGCAAAGGAGGGTAATGTGTTTATCAGTCTATATATGTATGTCTGTTCCTATGTGACGTTCTAGGGGCTAGACGCCTTGGTCAATTTTGGTAATTCCTATGTCAAAAGATTTGTCTTAACATTGGGAGTGTCACTAAACACATGACAGTAATCAAAATTCACCATATCAGCAACCAGTTGCCATATTTTGTCATTTCCGGAACTACCTACATACTGTCGCAGGCTACCTGCGTGCGACAAATGCAGGTAGTTTTCGCTGCCTGAATTTTTTTGTTTACCAAGTCTAATAATTGGGATCTCAGTGGCCGAGTGATCTAAATCATTGCTTCTCCCACTTGAGGCGGTGGGCCAAGACACCCTCACTCCGGATGTACTTTCCCCTCTTTCTGATGAAAATTCTTTCATGTGTTCTTTATTTGTATTCTGTACTGTAATAAAAAGTATACTATGCGTAATGAAGGCAAGACACTCAGATTGTATTCCTCATCAAAATAAACCCGTGCAATAAGCACCAAAAGAAAGAAAGTCTACTAATTCGATTTTCATCTCTAAGATGTTGCATTTGTTTTTGTCATGATTCAGGGGACTGAGTTTCAGGACAAATACTTACTCAACAGGCTTTTTTAGTTTTGCGAGAAAGATTTGATTGACGACATTTCCGATTTTGGGTCATCATGAGTTATACAGGCAGTTTATATAGCTGTGCTGTGGTTGACTTAAGTTCGCGCATTTTTGCCGAAAGTCAAGCACATGTAGCTTTAAGCGGAGTTAAGTCCCTAGAGGGACTAATTATCAGTAGTTTAGACCACTGCAATTTATTTAATAGACCTCACGATACAAACTCTCTCAATGAAATGACAAGATTGCGAAATGTACCGTATCATAATAACTAAGTCAATGAAAATTAACTAAAAAGTGTCAAAAAATAAATAAATAAATAAATAAAAACAAAAAACCTGACTGTGTAAAAACCGAAAAAACTAGAAAGAAAAATGTATAAGGCTAGTAGTTTAGAATGTTATTAAGTACTACTGAATAACTACACCATTTAAATAGTTTAATAACCCTACATAGATAAGACAAATCATAAATTCAAAAGCAGAGTAGAAGGATCAACAGTCTGGGCCCATTCCTTTCTGATTCAAGGAAGCCCGTAAAATTCGAATAAGCCCCGACTGTTGATCCTTCTATTCTGCTTTCAAATTTATGATTTGTCTCATCTGTGTACGGTTATAAAACTATTTTAACGGTGTAGTTATTCAGTAATACTTAATAACATTCGAAACTACTGGGCTTATACATTTTTCTTTTTAGTTTTTTCGGTTTTTATGCAGTCGGGTTTTTTGTTTTAATTTAATAATTTTTTATTGTTAATTTTATCTTAAGAAGATAAACCTAGCATATTATACGACTATGTATTTACATTTCACAAAATAGGTTTTTTTGAATGACACATAGCAGGACCCTAAGCAGTTGCCTGCATTGCCTAGCCTGATGCCGCTCTTGATTAACAGCGTATTTTAGACGTTTTGAAAAAGAAAGTTCGCATCACCATATAAAAGAAAGTACAATAATTGGAAATAATTGTTTGCAGTCCAATGTTGACCGGAATTAGGATCATTGTCAACAGACGTGCGACTATTTAAAACACTTTTACTTGTATGTACTAGGTCTCACAAGACGGTTTATGAACTCGTGCCCTTCAAGAGAGATACATTCTGTTTTTGATGCACTGTGAAGGACAATTTACAGCACCGGGAAGGAAGTTGCATCCAGGATGGGAATCAATCTCACTGCCTGGGGATCCAGATTTTTAATTTTGCCACTTGTTACTTTTGCTTCTCACTGTTTCAATTGGTGTTCTGGTATTTGCAGGGGCCGACTGGGTTCCTTGAGGGTGTCAACCTTGACTCTCAAGGGTGTACTGGTTCGAAGGCGTAAAACAAAGTGGGAGCACACAAGTTTTGAGGTCGGGGAAACAAAAGGTGCACAGGTTTAAGGGCGCAAAAAAAAAGGGGGGGCGCACAGGTCAATAAACCACTTAGTTTTCTTTTTTTTTTCGTTATAAAAATTGAAAAGACTAATGATGGTATGCTTTTAAAGATTAATTGTAGTTTAAGTTGCATTGCTCTTAAAAGTATTTGCAGCAATAAATTGGAGGAAGAATTATGAAAATATAGAATTTTAACATTTACCTAGGAATGCGTACCTCCAGTGTCAGCATTAATGTATTTTCTTAAACATTTTGCCGCATCGGCTGGTTTTGGAGACGTATAAATTAAAACTGACTTTCAATATAATGTAACTTGGATTCACGTGCAGGAAATAATTGAAACAGTTGTCAAAGTAGAATAATGACCCGAAAACAATGCTCCGAAACAGCCTATTGACCAGGGTTCCCCTAGACAAATTCGAAGCAGAGTGTTGAACGCCAAAACTACAACTAGAAATAATCTACCACACCTGGATGACCCTAACATGTTTGATGATAGCCCGGCCCCTGAGATAGACGATTCAACAAAAGTGAACAGTACACCAGAAATGGACAATTCACCTGAGTGAATACTTTTTTCTTTTCAGATGACATTGTTACATGTAAGTCAAGGGGCATCTGAATCCAGAAATGATCTACAGCTCCCTCAGATGCACTATGCAAAGTAAAGACAGACAAGTATTCGAATTTTATCGCAGAACCCAAGTAAAAACAGCACCTGCATTATATCTTTTTGATCGCAAATGGACACAACTCCGGCATGAACTAAATGCTGAACACCGAGTTATAAGAAACAATTTCAAATTACAGAAATCATTAAAGGATCAAGAAGTGTTTTCCTGGAAATTTAATTTTTTTAACTTCAGTGTTCCAAAATAAAAGCAGCGGCTTACCGCAAAGCAAATGTATACATACCTTGTCTTATTTCTTGTCTTCTTTCAAAATAACAAATTGTTGATTGTAAAGAGCTTGTAGATAGTTAGGAGACCTGAAAACCGACAGAAAAGAAAGCTAGATAAATATCTAGGCAATCTACATTCCACCGGTCATCGGGATATCTCCCTTTATTTCGCATTCACAAAGCATTGTATACACTGGTCCGCAGGACTTCATACTATAAAAACATAAGTATAAACGAAGACGACGAAAAAACAACATTCCGAAAGATCAACGACATAAGTATAAACATATAAACAGTTAAATGTTCCAGAAAACCCAACATACCGAAAGATAAGTATAAACATATAAACAGTTAAATATGCCAGAAAACCCAACATTCTGAAAGATCAACAACATAAGTATAAACATATAAATAGTTAAATGTTCCAGAAAACCCAAAAGAACTCCATCAGATAGGATACCAGTCCCAGTCATCACCACACTGTCCTCCGTACATCGAGTATCCATCTAAAAGATCAGATTCATTTTTACAAATGAATGAGTAGATATTCTTGGTCATGTGGTTAGCGCATCGGAAATAAATCCCTAGAACATCTTTTGTTGAACTCGGGTTCGATTCCCGGGAATGACATATTTATATTTACCTCTTGTACTGACACTACTTGCCTGAGGCTAGGTGAGGTGAGGCTTTTACAATGATAAGCTTGAGGTAGGTAAGCCTTTTACTGGCGATTTTGTTCGGTTATTTTTTTTTTTTGATCGGTTAAATTTTTTCGGATCTTTTTCTTTTTGTCTCTTATGTATGTTTAATTATCACTATTATAACAATTAATTAATATTATTAGTTGTTTCATTACAAATATTTAATATTTACTTTTAATATGTTAATATATAAATCTTTCAAAATTTACTTTGTGACCCCCCGCCCTGTCAAATTTTTATCGATGATCCGCCACTGTATATATTAAATATATATGTTCAAATATACTATATTTGAACACCAAGAGATTTACTCTTACAAGTAAACCCCTGAATAATTACTTCATTACAAATAGGTAACTTTTATGCAGGTAGCGATTTCAATCTCCATTTAAACATAGGCATTTTTTGGCATGATTCTCAAACAATTAATACGATTTTGCATGAGATTATGATAAGAAAACTGCCCTTTAAAAGAAGCTGAAACCTTGTCTTTGGTGTACACGTAAAATTTTTTATAAATATACATAATTATATAAATAAAAATAGTATATGTAAGTTATGTTGAATAAAGAAACAAAATATACCACGAATTTACTTCCAACTTCGTCGACGAGTCAACATTTCTTGATTTCTTCACGTTTTCGTTCACGGGAAACGATAAACGAATGCAATATTAAGAGTCGCGAATATTCTCACTTGGCAGAGTTGCAGTGCAACCCTTGAGCGGGTTTTCCAGCTGCCGGGAAAAGCACTACAGGCGTAGCCCAAATGCTGTTTGGCGACCGCGCGTTACTCAGATGCCCGCATTTTGGAAAGACGCAATAGCTGATTTTGTTGTCTAGCGTAGAGTCCCTAGCGTCACGGGCTTTCCGTGGCAATAGCCAAAACGGAACTTTATTGCCCTTTCTGTCGAGAGTCCAGTTGAAATAACTGAATGTGTCACCCATCAGTACAATTAGCTTTGAGCGTGAATCGTATTTTCTACTTATACCAAATAAATAAAGGGATTTCCAATCTGAAATGTGCATTTGTCTAAGTACAGATACATATGCATGCATATTAGAAAACTTGTTTTTTTTTTTTTTAAATTTATTTAAATTTTATACATATTGTTTTTTACTGCTAGCGGCGAAGTAAGTTAAAAATTCAGGTTAGAAAAGATTAACATAGGTGTTTTGAATTTCATGCTTTTTTGATGTCGATGTTTAACATTTTAAGAAAAAAAAAGGCATAGTGACATCAAAACTGAGTATTAATTGTTATGATGATAGTCAGAGCGTACTGCTTACAAGGTCCCTTTCGTTTTGAAATTTTCTGTTGAATGTAAATTGAAATGGTTAATGTTGGATATGATTTTTTTTTATCTACAATATGCAGATAAAATAAGTAGTAAATACCACTTCTACTCCTCCTCAGAAGTGTACATATATGTTTCAAATCATAGTAGTTTTTTTTCATTTTAATTTGTTTATTCATTCGCATTATTTAGTACGAATTGATCTAATTGTTTTTATCAATAATTTGAATTAATATCTGAATATTTCTATTACTTAATTTCAAAGTTAAAATTTAAAGAACGTATTTATCATTTATATTAGTATTTGAAAATTTCCAATTTTACTTAACATACTTATTAAGTACTTTTTCTTAATTAACTGAAATCCCAATCTGAAACATTTTTATCTGTTTAAATTATTTTTTGTCTGTCTTTAGTTTATAGTCTTAGTTATAAATTAGCCTTCTTGGGGATTGAATAATTTAATTTTTAGTAAAAATTTAAAAGTATAAATATAAAGTAAATAAGAGTTTTTAATGAGGTATAAAAATCATATCTTATTCATCTAAATCTTATCTTATAACATATCGTTCATATCTAGTTCTTTTTCAATTTCATATACAATAAAGTTGTCATTCTATCTTCTATTGTCAACTTTTGCACATTTAATGAGGAAATAGAATAATAATTTGAATAAAAAACGATTAATAGTAATTGAAATTATGTATAGTTTGCTGTGTGTATGTGTATGTAAAAAAAAGAATTAAAATGAGAATGAAATCTTTGACAAATATGAGAGCGGTAACGTTGTTAGGCTTTCTTACACGTTTAGTTCGACCATCAACAAGAGAAACGTACGTTCAGCAAAAAATTAAGCTGCAGCATATGAATATATTCTACTGTAAAATATTGCAGTTTTGAACGTCGAAATAAAGATAGAAATAGTTTTATAAATAAATAATTACTAAATAGTTGTTCTCTATAAATGAGAAAATATGCAACTAAAACGTACGAATATTTTACGTTAACTGTAGAATTATGGAAATCTCTCTTTTTTTTTTTTAATTCAATAGTTTTAACCAAGTTGGCCTCTTCTTTAGTCATGTTTTTTATTTTATTTAAAAATTCTTCTGAGTGAAGGATTATACACACTGCGCTTTGCATCACTGACATATAATGCATCACTAAAAATCTTAAGTAATCAAGCGAAAGAAGTAGTAAGGTGAAGTTTTGGCTGAAATATAGTTTAGAGCTATTTTGAAATGGAAAAAACTGAAAAAATAAATAAATAAATAATACAAACAGGAACTTCTAGGATTTTCTTCTCCAAGTAATTATAGTTGGTTCGTCTTGTTCCCTTTTGTGCCTAATAAGGAAAGTTGCATTGATTAAAAATGTTTCCATGGTTTACAAAAAAAAAAAAAAAAACCTACCTAGAAAACCAACATTACTTTAAAAAATACATTTTCATTTGTTATTTATCTTTAAGGTTTTTGATAGCTACTTTCATAAACTGGATTTTACATTTTCAATGCTGTGAAAAATTCATGAAAACGTTTGGAGGGAGAGGGGATAGAGAGAGATTTGGTTGTTCAAAAAACTCGTTCAAGAAACCCAACATTTAAAAAAATATACATATGTTTTGGCTTAAACAACGATTTAAATTTACCACCAAAGTAGTTAAAACTAAACAATCAAGGTAGCGTAGCAAAGAGGGACAATGGGGACACATTATGTTTGTTTAAATATTTTTTACTTGATTTAATTCCTGTATCATATCGAGAATTGTTCTTCAATTCAGTTAGATGATCAATTGATGAATGTGAATTAAATCACGGATGTTTGAAATGAAAGACTCGATTTTAATTCAGGAATTGGTCGGTAAAGCAAACAAACAGTGCTACTCAAAACATCTTATCAAAAGCAAAATAAACACCTCATCGCTCTACTAAGTAGATTACAGTAGTCCAGATTGGCCAACCATTGATCAAGTGTGGACGCCGCTTACTACCAGATTTTTTTCGCTCAAGAGTACTTATATATATAAAATCGTTTTTCCATAAAGTACGCTTATACTAGCTCTTTCCACGAAACTCGTGGGCGTTTTAACACACCGTTGAAACGCCGATGAATGCAGAGTTGTCAGGTGGGCAGTTCTCTCACCGAATTGAGTTGTTTCTGAAATAACGGCGGGTAATTTTTGCAGTCGGCGAGCTGTGGATTTTTGAGCTGGTTGAAATTCCGCTTGTTGAGTGAGCGTTCGTGTGTTTTTTAAGTAAACTTAGAAGTGTGGTCGAAAATCAGAGAGGAAACGGGTATTTTTAGGGGCCATTAATTAATTACATAAGGGTTCCTAGGGGAAGGGGGTTGGAAAACTCTCTACATAGCCGTTACTTGGGGGAGGGGGGGACCATTCTTACGTCCGTGCCTTTTTCAACTTGGACCAGAAGCCGCTGCAGCACCACCGCCCACCGTCCTCTGCTGGCGGCGCGGCGCGGCTGCTCCGCTTTTGAGCTATATCCGATCTCCTGCGGTCGGAGGCGTCCATGTCCTACACACACGCACGTTCACACACATACACACACACGACTTCACACACATACACTCACACACGCCTACGTGCATACACACAGGTCTACGCACACACACAACTATGCACACGTAACCGCCCAGGTGGAGAGGCAGGCTTGGGAGGGGGGGGGGACAGGAGCCGTTTCTAGAAACAATAACTCCAATGAGTAGGGTCCTGTCTCAGTTCGTGATTGCGAAAAACATAATTTGAATTCAAAATTTCAGAATTCAAATTAATTTTTTTTTCATTTTAATTTGTTTATTCATTTGCATTATTTAGTATGAATATAACAGGTGTCTGATCTAATTGTCTTTATCAATAATTTGAATTAATATCTGAATATTTCTATTACTTAATTTCAAAGTTAAAATTTAAAGAACGTATTTATCATTTATATTAGTATTTGGAAATGTCCAATTTTAGTTTACATACATATTAAGTTCTTTTTCTTAATTAACTGAATTCCCTATCTGAAACATTTTTATCTGTTTAAATTATTTTTTGTCTGTCTTTAGATTATAGTCTTAGTTATAAATTAGCCTTCTTGGGGATTGAATAATTTAATTTTTAGTAAAAATTTTAAAGTATAAATATAAAGTAAATATGAGTCTTTAATGAGGTATAAAAATCATATCTTATTCATCTAAATCATGTCTTATTCACCAAATTCCAAGCCACGCTTACTCTTTTGAACACTAGGTGGCAGGGCTGCACGGGGTCACTCAAAACTTCCGGCGGAAGTCTTATTTGTATTGCTTCTTACGACGAATTGCTCTGTTTACGTATCTGTAATTTGATTGAATTTTTTAAATTAATCATGAATTTCAAAGGCGCAAAGTTTTCGTAAAAAGAGGAGATGTTGTTCTGCTTTCGGGTACAGCATGAGGACAGGAGCAAATAAGATGTCAGACATAAAGATGTTCAAATTTCTAAAGGTCCTGATCGTCGAATCAAAGCCAATGCTTTAAAGCGAAAGGATTGAATCTTAGGGCGCGTTTATAAACTCTTGATCTTCGGTTGCTCCGTTCTCGACCGGTCGGGGCTCTGACGTCACGGTCGTCAACTGAATCGAAGGAGTTTATAAACAAACGCGCGATCGGTTCCGGTCGATTTCGCTTATTTGCGCAATGGAGTTTACATTTTGAAAGTCAGTGTTAAGTACTGTGAAACTGAAAGTTCGCTTTTAAAATTCAGGAATAATAATATCCTATTGTTGTTTTCGTGCTAGTCTAAAGAAGAAACATGTAAAAAGTCAATCGGATGAATTTTAAGTATTCTGTGGCTTTCTCTGAATGTTTCTGAGAAGATGACTTAGTTTAATCGTCAATTTATTATCACGGAAGCTTTGAAAAAAAAAAAAAAACAAGGCTGCAAGAGCAGCTTATTCATTAGCTCTTATTTGAATTTGATTGATATTTAGCTCTCATTACTAATTTTGTTGAGTATGCATATAGCCGTAAGAATCAAAGAAGGTTTTTTCAAAAAGCGTTTTGTTTCAGTCTTTATTTTGTTTTCAATGGAGCATCGTTTTTTTTTAAAATATAAAGTTAGTCAATACTACGCTACTGCATCAAACGAGCTTTATTATGGAAATATCGATACAAAATGGGCAGCAAAAGAGAGTGCTAGTGTACTTTAAAATCTAACATACTCTGTTGCTGACCTTTTTTGTTCTATATGCTTCCTTTTTTGGATTGTGACAGGTAAGTAAGAATAGTTCTTGTCCAATGTTATTTCAATTATGGTGTTTTGATGTTTGTTCTGTCTCATTTGCTTGCACAATGTAATAATCATGATACATTGATAATATTGTTTCGGTAAAAAGCTCAATTAACAAACAAAATTACTTGATTTTTCCCGCATGTTTTGGTGTTTCAAGTTGATAGGATTTCATTGAAATCAAAAATAACAAATTCAAGTACACAATAACCTCAACCAGAATCTTGATAAGATTTAAAACTGTCTGTGATTCAAATTATCTCTTAAAAAATTTCTGTAAAAAAAGCACCGTACTTCTCCCGAGTCTCGAGTGCCATATTATGACGACAGCAAAAATGTCCATAGTCGAGTTCCACAATGATACCAGCATATTTTTTCAGTTATTCTTGTTGCTTTTTCAACATTGGGAGTACCTCAAAATTTGTGAACAACATTTGTTGCTCACCCAGAGCCGACCATAGGCCATGTCAGGAAATGTTATAAGTTTTATAGGAAGCGGGACACCCATCGACCAAATGGACAAGGGGCCCTCCTTGGCTGTCTGTGGCCCAGAGCTCGCCAAAATATATATCTAATTATACGGAAAATTGTTTGAAAAAATATAAGAACAGGGGTCGACCCAGACCTGAATTGGGTCCACTTTGCGGCTACTTCACAAAATTTCACATTGTAAATGCAGCTCATTCACAAAAATTTGCATCATGAAATAAAAGTCAAGATCCAGAGTCACCCCTCACCATGGGACACTACAGATTGAAAAAGTGGTGACCTGTAATAAAGACTTTTTGTGATTCTAAAGCTTGGACATTAACAATTTCCTTCTTACACCTAATTGAAAGGTTGCACAAGCATCATTTTGCCACGTTTATAGCTATCAAATTGAAATATAACCTGGCAATTCAAAATGATTTACTTTTCAAAAATAAAGAAAATTCACAAAAATATTTAGCTTTTTCAAAATGGGGTCCCAAAAAATAAAAACTGGATGGACCCCTGAAAAACTTTCTGCAAATTTAGTTAGGTATCAAAATTATTGTTCAAGTAATCTCATTAAGCGGAAACTACCATATGGGTACAGAGTAGAAACTCGAAAATTCAAGGTAATTGGGGGCTCGTATCGATGAAAACTCGGATTATCCGGAAAATTCTTCCAGATTAAATTTGCACCATTTTTAGAGAATGTATGGAGGAGCCTCTTTTCTTAGTCATGAAAAATTATCACAGATATTTCAGCATAAATTTTGCTTTTAATTACCTCTGAGCAACTTTTTTCTTTTCACGAGGTCTGTACGCTGTACGTATTTATTTTTAGATCTTAATAAAAATCAATTTTTCAGAACTAAACTGTATAACTGATAATATAAATTAAACACCTCAAATTAAGTGGAACTTCTTACTTTCGAGACTCCATTGTATATATGTATATATATGCAAACATGTGTCTGGTTTTATGATTAGTAAATGACAAAAGTACTATTAAAAAATTTAACTAATAAAATAGTTTTTGAAAATTCGAAGCGTTTCTTACATAGCGTTCTTAGCGTTTCATACAGCCATACATTAACGTATACAGTATGACTCTACAACAACAACTATCTGAATCGCTTTCAGAATTTGAGCAAAAAAATAAAGGCAATTGCACTCGCTGCAATTTGCAAAATTTTTATTCTGTCGGCGCATGCTATTATCCTTCTCTCCGCAGCAGCACTTGTTAGTACACGTAGCATGAAAAGCATTAGCTTTTCTACTTGACCAACTGATAGCTCTTTCTCTTTAAAAATAGTTTTTCTGAATTTCAACTTTCATACAGTAAATACCGCCGCCTCTGCTTAATCGCATAACGGATAAACGAATACCCCGCTTAAAAATAAAATATCCCGGAACCGAATATTTACCATGCCGTAGATGCAAAGTTAAAAATCCCCACTTATTCAAATGTTTCGTGGAACTAACAATATTTGTGTAAATGGGACCGACAGTAGATTAAAATGTACTTTCGGAAAAATCTAACAATACGAATAGGGTCTGGTTGATTTGGGTAACTGTAGTTTTACCGTAATTTAGAAGTTTTTTTGCTCTAAATAAAGCATATTCTTGTATTAAACATTTTATGTAATGCGTATTTCTAATTACCAGTAAAGTTTCAAAGAATCAAAATAGAGAAGATCTTTCAAAATGACTCGTTTTCAATTTAATATTGAAAAATGCAAAGGTAGTATAGTTTTACAGTAAAACTTGGTTTATTGTATCTTTCATTTTATGGACATTACACTAAAAAATATTTAAGGGTGCTTAGTGTTCAGTCTCCATCTAAGTGATTTAAATATGGCCAGGGGCAGACTGGCCCGCGGGCCAATATGCCCTCAAGCCTAAACATCTTTTTTTAAAAAATAAAAAAAAAGGTTTCTTTTAATTAATTTAAAAAAAAACATTTAGGTGCAATTTCCTTTTTTTGCGCTCACGAACCTGTGCGACTTCCCTTTTCTGTTTCTTTTAACTCGTAAACCTGTGTACCATTGTTTTTTTTTTCCCTTTCTTTCTTTTTCTCATCTTTTTGTTGCTTTTTTTTTTTTTTTTTTTGTTTACACCTTCTTTTTTTTGCGCCCTTTGGAGGCCAAGGTTGACGCCCTCTTGCGGGATCCAATCCGCCCCTGAATATGGTTTTTGAAAATGTCCGAAGATGTAGGCAGGACTACAAAACTTTTGCTAGGGTAATTAAATTATGTGGTAGGAAGACCTTGAACACCCTGAACATTCCCATTACCTGAACCTTTGTGGTTCAGGTAATGGCAAAATGAAAAAAAAAATTTGACCATGAGAATAGGGCCAGCTGTCAATATCTGATTTTTTTGCTAAATAAGCACTGTAGGATGCTGGCATATATTCAAGATACTTTCAATCCAGGGCTCGTCTCCTAACTTGCATCTATGGATATACAGTGAAAAAAGTTTAACATGATATATGGTTAACACGCAATGATATAATATATAATAGTCCGGAAAAAGTATCTGTGTAATTTAATTCAATTTTTTAAACAAGAAAAAATTTAGTCCCTTCAGTTTCATGTTAATTTTTTTTACCGTATTTAAAAATAAAATTTTTCAAGTTAAAATTTTTTATAGTCGAGCACAGCGATTCTCAACCAGTGATCCGGCAGACCAGTACTGGTCAGCAGGAAAAAATCATGACCAGTCCTCAAACACTTTTTCTTCATTCACGTTTTTAAAAAAATTCCTGTTAAGATTCCTTTCTTTATTTATTTATTCATTTATTTTTATTACTCTGCAACAATTTTTTTTTAAAAACCTTTGCTGTCAACACAATCTTTTACGGAGTTTTATCGTTCCCTGAGTCGGAAGTTTTCTTTTTTTTATAAAATAAATCCATAAATAGAGGAAAAACCACAGCCTCAAAAAAAAAAAAAAAAAAAAAAAGTGTCGCATGTTTTTAATATAGTCTGCAAATATAAGTTTTTTTTATATATTTTTTAAAGAAATTTAAATGGTCTGCGAACTTTTTTCAACATCTTTTGTCAGTCTGCGGGTCACAAAAGGTTGAGAAGCGCTAGTCTAAAACACTCAAATGCTTTTTATGTCACGGAAAAGTGTAATGCAGTAAACCTTCATTTATCCTGACAACTGATGCCTTCACTCATTTTTCTTTGAATTCGTACATCCACTTAAAAAAAAAAAAAAAAAAAGAAAGACATACAGTTTAACCCCGATTTAACAATTGTCAAGGGACTGGAAAAAGATATTAAGTCAAGGATATCGTTAAATCGAGGAGCATAGACATTCAATGCAGTCAAACCCAGACCAGTGAAATGTATCCTTAAATTCAGAAAATTATTAAGTCGGGTATCGTTAAATCGAAGTTATACTGTAGATTTTTACCCTCTGACAAAAGCTCCGGCTTGCTCCCCCTAGATCTGGCAGTTCTTCAAGTATTTCAGGTGTGTAGTCAAGAGGGCATGATGTTCTCCAACTCTTTAATTTCCCAAACCAGTGTTCATTGAACATACCACTGATTCATCTGTAAGCATTATCCCTCACCTTTTTTTTTTTCCAAGACTACACCAATTAAATGCTGTAACAAAAATCAGAATATGATTTTTTGGAAATTTCATCAAAAGTTTTGTTTTGCACAAATATTAATTTCTTCTTTGATGTGTTAAATGTGAATATTAAGGTATATTACTCAAAAAAATCAACTTTTTCTAAAAATGCTAGTCTGGTCTATTTTAATAAAAGCTAGAACAGGTAATGATACCCCTTTCCCCAATATGGTTGAACATGCAGTGCCCGATCAACCGAAAGTGATGCTCAAGCTCTGGTAAAAAGTGGTGTCCCCATCCATGAGAAAATCCGTACATGTTTTCAAAGAAGCTGTTGTGTACTAGAAAAGCATTGGAGCATTCACACTAAATGTTAATCAAATTCAAAAAATGCCACTTTCATCCTACTTGTGCAATCTGCAATATATGTTGTACACGTATCCTGGTACAAATTGAGAACTCATTGTTTTTTGCTATCTTGTATACATAAGTTAACAAAAGCTTAACATGTAAAATTAGTACTAAGTAATATTCAGCTGGCAGTCCACTTTTCTATCAGTACCTTTGTAGAGATTTTTCAAGATATATCCTTTTTTGTGTTTTTTGGCAAATTTAGAGAATATTCAGAAGAGATAACCATTTAAAATTAAAAAATGGAAATTAAAAGTACTATTCTGTAATACAGCTAGAACTATCATATTTTGTCAACATGGAATAAATGCAGCTGCTTTACTTTTAAGAAAGAACTTATTCAGTTGAAGTTTTGAAACTGGAAGTATATTGTAATATTTAATGAAACACTCTTGTTCAGAAAAAAAAAGAAACAGAATATCCTGTTAATATGTACAAGGAATAGAATTTTAAAAGAATTAGTGTTGACATATGAAATTTCCATTTAGCTTGAAGCAAATAAAACTGAATTTTGTTTATTAAAACCAACACACTGAAAATACTATATCAAAAGAATCTTAAGTGCAGATCTAAAGTTGCAAATTTTAGGTTGACAAAAATATCAACTGTAACAGCATATTAGGGCCAACAATCATGCATTAAATATGATAACGAAGCATTCAATCATTGTTTCAAGCTAAATACAAAAATTTACCATTATTTCAACTTTAAATTCTACCCTACATATGCATCATTCTAGCGTAAAAATTTAAATTTATTTTCTATTCCCACGTTTAAGGACCGCTGTACGAATGAATTTCTAGCTTCAACATGCAATGTAAATATGTTCCTCTAAAAGAACAGACAAAAAAATAAAAGAGTTGATTCCGCCAAACATTCAGTGGATCAGGTTGTCAATAGTTAAAAAAATTAAAATGATTTAGAATTTTTGACTAAAATGCACTTTTTCTATTTTGTTCTAATGCTCTCAATCTGCGCGGCAGCCAACAAAATGTAAATAAGAGTAGTTTCGCGGCCTATTTGTGCAAAAACAGTATTCGACCGGTCACGTGACGAATTCGCCCGGCGAAAAAGCGCGGTCGCTCTGGTCGCGGTAGGGACTCTAGTTCAGATCAGTGGCCGTCACAGCCAAAGTTCTTATTTTATCACGTGATCAACATAAGAATCGTGCGGTGTTTACTGTCGTGCTTTCCACTTGTCAGCTGTCTGCTTCGAAAAAAAGGCGGACATTAATTACAGCGAAATCCTGGCGATTTTTACAGGGAAATTTACGGCAACCTTGATATTTGGCAACGAAATGGTTTGGCGCGCGAACAAACGGTAGATACACGAGGGGGCCTGAGGATTTAGGTGATTGTGAGGTACGTTTTAATGATTAATTTTAATTTATGTTTCACAAAAACACAAATTAACTCTTGAAAATAGTAATGTTGCAAGTTTCATTTGTTATTTCAACGAATATTTATTCAAAAACTGCCTAATGTCTTGCAAAATGGTTTCGCTCGATCTTACATGTCATAAATGTGATTTGATGTCAATAACATGTTACAATGTATTTAATATTGAGCTATTGAGATGAAATGATTAATTTATGTATTTCTCTTTCTTCAAAGTGATCTCGTAATGGTTTGGCGCTCGTGAACATGAGAACAAAGAGGATTTTGCTTTGATTCATAAAGGAAACAAACAATGGTACAATTTTATTCATATTTTAATTAAAGCATAAGTAAACTTAGATAACGGCTTGTAATTCAGTGTAGATTTCATATTAAATCAACTAATTTCTAAAGAAATGCATCTTAATAGTATCTTACAAAACGGTTTCGCTCAATGATGAACGTCATAATTATGGATATGAAATAAATAAGGATTTGATTTCAAGAATTTCTTGCTATGGACTTAATACTTTGCTCGTTAGACGAAATGAGATTTCTCTGTTAACTAATAACTATTTCTGCAATAGTTATTATATTTAGCTTCCTATACAGTGTATCTGTTTCATTTGAGTAAAATTGCAAAGTTACAGACAGGAGCAAAATATGGTATTTTCTAGAAGAAAAATATTTTATGCATTTTTCTTTTTCAAAATGCAGGTACCTATTGACCAAATTATGTTTTTAAACAGGAGTATATTCATCTGATGCAGATTCTTACCTTTTTGAATTATAAAACAGTTATCAAACAATCATTTTTTTCCTTCTAGCTTTTGCTATTTAATAGAATTCTGTGTAACGGAAATCTCAAATTAAATAATTCACTCATCATCCTTTAAAAGATCTGTCAATCATGCTTTTATTGCTGAATTGCTTCATGACTTTCAGAAAAATAACATGCAGATTTGATTTTCTTGCCAGTTCCAGATATAGTCACATCCCTACTAGCAAAATTTCTTGCATCAATCTTGACAGATCTTGATATTATACTGACGGCGTCAATATTGACGTGTTTCATACTGCATAAAGCTTGCATAAAGATTAAAAAGCAATATTACAATAACAACACGTATGCAACATTGCATTCATCTTAAAATATCAATATTGATATTACCTTACAAAAACAACATTGCATACATGTTGACGCCGTCAAGATGTATTGATTTCATGCTGTCGCCGTCAAGGTGATTAGTGCACAATAGAACAGGTGGACCTTCGTTGATACTTGCGCATGCGCACAGTTCTTTCTACCCAGCGTCCCTCGCATGCTGACCTACGATTCAGTCGGTTCAGAGGAGCTGCACGTGGCGTTGGTGTTGCGTTCTTTAGGCTTCGTGAAGTTGGTTGCTTAGTTATTAGTGTGGAATAGTACTGTTTTAGGAATAACTTATGAATGACTGATAACTGCATTTGGTTATTAATATAGTACTAAACAAGTCATATAGCAGACGATGTGCGATCAATGTTAGAAATGGCCGAAAATAACTTTTTTCGTCCCTAGACTTTGAAACAAATGACATGAAGCCCAGAATTTCGTATTATCACTTCAATCTCATGAGTAAGATTAATTTTATTCAATGGTTATTTATGTTATTCTTTAAGATAAATTCATGTGTTTTGCCCATGGGATATTTTCGATGCTGACATCCATTTGGAAATGTACTTTATTGTATTTATTTACTTATTTATTATTTTGCTTTCTTTACTCTTAAACGTGTTATAAAAACTTCCTCAATTATTCCTAACTAGGCATTTTATGTCTTTTTAATACAATTAGAAGCATGAATTTAAAAAATAAACAGTAATAACAATAATTACGCAAAACGAAGAAACTTTCATTTTTTAAATTAAATTGCGAGTGCTATTAATACCTTTATATGAATTTCCGATCAGATGTCAGCTTTAAGGAAATATTCTTAGGCTAGAAAACTATCTTGAAGAATAACAGAAATAATTAAAGAATGAAATTTAATTCTCGAGTTAAAGTGAAAATAATACAAATAAATAAATAGATAAAACACCTTGCAAACGTGCTGATTTCATACTGTCATGTCAATGTATCCTGACATTTTCCTGTCATATCAATACGTATGCAATATTACAAAAGCAAGATCATCTTGCCTAGACCTTGATTTCATGCTGTCATGACAACATCTTGATATTATCCTGTCATATCAATACGTATGCAAGATTACAAAAGCAAGATCATCTTGCCTAGACCTTGATTTCACGCTGTCATGACAACATCTTGATATTATCCTGTCATATCAATACGTATGCAATATTACAAAAGCAGCCTACCTTGATATTTTCCTGATATTATGCTGCATACACCTTGTCAGTCAATATTGTGGCAGCCTGCTGACAGCATAAATGGAGTAACATAACAACATTGAGGCAGCATTAATGCAAGATGATTTTTCTTGCATGTCAACCTTTATGCAATACTGAGGCAAGATATTTTGCTTACTGGGATGCTTAAGGATAAATACTGAAGTATTTAAATCAAAGTATCATGTGGGGTGCAGTAGCTGTGAGCAGCAACAAACGCTCCAGGTTAAAGTGCTTATATGTTGAGGATTTTTACTGCTTGATATTTGTTTTTATTCTTGAGATTTTTTCTCCATACGTAGAAAGATGTCCAATCTATTTTAATTTATTACAGTTCTACTTTTTGAAACTATTCTATATTGTTTATCTGTTTAATTATTCCTAGACTGTTATGAAACTTGATCCTCAACTTGAATTGGTTTTGTATCATACTATAATTTGAGAATTGGTTTTGTATCATACTATAATTTGAGAAATTTTTCCTGTCATAAGCAGGTCGTGCATTCAATTCTTGATGTAATATTATGAAGCTATCATAGTTGAAGTATATTTTTTTATAATATATGGTCACACCTTAGTGTAATAGACAACACAAAAAAAGTTAAAGAGAGTAAGCTATTGATAACAGCTAGTTTACTATTGTACCTGTTGAAGAATGTTTTAATTAATAACATGTTGAGAAGCAAAATATATTAATTATTTTCTGAATAGGATGGATACCTATTTAGAACTATTGTATGCTATTCCATTATCATTGTTATAGTGTTGCATTCAAATTTTAAATTAAGTTTTTCCTCCCCAGAGTCTAAAAACTGTTTCTGGTGTCCAGTTGCAGAGGCTGAAAATTCCTGACTGAATGGCACATAGTAGAGGGAATTGGTTTCATTTGCTGCCGTTTCCTCTGCTTATGCTTTTCGGTTTTTTCCGAGCTTGAAGAGTAATTACTGAATCAATGGAAGTGTGGGTATGTTTGATCTTTAAAATTGTTACTTTCTTATGGATGCTATTCTCTATCGTTAATCTGTGTAATTGGAAACTTGGATTACTCCCAGACTGTTATTAAACTTGATTCTCAACTTGAATTGGTTTTGTGCCATACTATATTTAGAGAATTTTCTTGTAATACACAGGCAATGCATTTAATTCTTGAATAATCTTTCGTATGAATGTGTCTTTCTTCTATTCTTGATATAATCTCTATTATGAAGCAATCATAGCTAAGTAAATTTTTTATATAATACCTGGTTACGTTACACCTTGGTGTAATAGATGACAAAAAAAGTAATAGCAAATAAGCTATTGATAACAGCTATTTTATTATTGTACCTATTGACGAAATATTTTAATTGCAAACATGTTGAGAAATAAAATATATTATTTTTCTGAACAGGATGAAAAACAGGATTGTATCCATTAGCATTGCATAATATTGTTGCTTTTAAATTAAGTTGTTTTTTCTTCCCAGAGTTCAAGAACTATTTCAGGCGTCCAGTTGCAGAGGCTGGAAATTCCCGACTGAATGGCACATTGTAGAGGGAATTGGCTTCATTTGCTGCCATTAACTCTGCTTGTGCTTTTTGGTTTTTTCCGAGCCTGAAGAGTAGCTACTGAATCAACTGAAGAATGAGATTCTCTCTCTCTCAACACTCCAGGGTCATACTTACTACAACATGGATATTAACCAGTTGGATGAGGCCTTGAAGACAGTTCTGGTTTTTTGATTCAGACCAGGAGCCAAGCAACCCCTGATCCAGCAGTCCCAAAAGTATCAATCTGGCATGGGAACTTGTACTTTAACCATGGATATATTTAACAAGCCGTGGTCACCACTAATCATCACTGAGGTCTTAAATCGTCTGGAATAAATCCCGGAACACATTATTTTTTTATTTGTGTTATACAATCATTCCATGAGGGGCTGTGGTAACTTCCCATAACTTGAAGTTTGAACCAGTCTGAGATTTGAATGTATTACAGTTGAACCTCCATATATCGAACTTCCACATATCGAAATTTTCTATGTATCGAAATCCCAGCATATTTCTATATTCATTACATAGAAAAATTGTTTCTATCTATCGAAAAAATCTCTATATATCGAATTTTTTTTCGAGTCATTCGCAGATTTTTTTTCCTCTTTAGACTGTTTGTCTCATGAAAAATAAAGGTTAGGGGAGAAAATTATGTTCACTAAAGGTTGCTACGAAACTCATAAGGAATCTTGGGTTTAGGGGTGTGTAGATAGGTCGTTGTTTCGTTCTAGAATTCTTAAATTCCCTCAAGTTTATTTCAAATATCTTAGTTGTAACCAGTAACATTGTAAAATCAGTTTCAAGTCATCCCTTTTGTCTGTTGATTATCGTTCCTAGACGTTTTAGCTGCAGTAAAAATCATTCAAGTTAAGTAGTTTAATTTTTACTTTTCTCTCAATTTGTCAAAACGAAAATCCCCTAATGTTGCGGATCAAGTTGAATTGCCAAAGAATAAAGATGTATGAAGGTGCAAAAATGTAATTTCTGTTATTTTTTTAATTATTAACTTTCATTTAATCCGATGCTGGTATAAATTAGAAATTCGGTTTCATACACCAAAATTAGCTTTAATTTTAATGTTTTAGGAGATTTTTAGGATAAAATATGACTGTTTCTATATATCGAAATTTCTATGTATCGAATTTTTTTCCGGCAATTTGCTATTTCGATATATGGAGGTCCGACTGTATATATTTTGACTAAACATAATGAAGTGTAACCAAAAGTGTGGGGCATTAGTGTCATTGAACCCTTTAATTTCCAATGACTGGCACAACTAAACTTTTTTTTTTGTGTGTGTGTGTTTTTTTTATAAATAAGGGTTTTTTTTTCTCATATCACTTCTTTAAAAACCTCTCTCTCTCTCACTTTACACAACCTTTATAGAAATGTATAAAGCAATTTTACTTCAGGTGTGGGAGCTTCTTTGAACATCCCATGCTTTGCTCAGTAAATCATCATCACAAGTAATCCCTTTTCCTTGATACCTCATTGCTATTTTTTTCATGTCCTGATATCTTACCCAAGGATGCCTCTAGGGTCTGGGACTCAGCTGCATTCCATGTAGTCTAGTAATCAAAGCTGATGTCATTAACCCACATAATCCCTGATCTGGGCCAAAGGGAAAACCAAAGATTTTTGTATTGCTATATGGTTATTATCCTAAGGCTTCATGTTAAAAGTAAAGATGCTTTTGAAAAAAATAATGGCATCAACTGCACCACCTGCTTAGCAAGATTAAATCAACTTTATTAAAAGAGTTTTGTTTATAACCATGTATCAAATTTCTGTTTCATTAATCACAAAGTAAAGATTACATATTTTGAAATGGCGCCTATATTTTTTGCAGCTATAAATAAAATTCTTATATCCAAGTCTATGTGTCTGTATATTTAGTTTTTTCTACTAAATAGTTATATTTTTGCAAACCCTCAAATTTGCTACTTCTGTGTGATATCTTACAAGTGTGATAAAGTTACATCAATTTATAAACTTTTTGCCATAAGGAAGAAGCCAGAAAGGGGAGGGGCCATTTTAATCAGGCGAAATCTGGTTGCTAATGTAGCAGATAAGAATTAGTTCAGTTATGTTTGATTAAATATGAGTAGAAGAAATTGTCCCAGACATACAGTTCATCAATTGTTTGTATATTTATATAATACAGAGGATATGTTTCTCTTTTGAAAATGAACACTAATAAAAAGTATAGTGAAATAGTAATTAGAGAAACTAAGCATTAGTTTCTGATTAATTGATGAGTGTGAGAAATTGTCTCAGTCAGGCAATGTTCATCAAGGACATGCTTCTTACTAATATTATATATGCGAAAGTTTGTATGTATGGATGTTTGTTACTCTTTCACGCAAAAACTACTGAACGGATTTTGATGAAACTTTACAATAATATAGCTTATGCATCAGAATAACACATAGGGCAGTTTTCGTCTCGTTATGGGGGGCAAAACCTCCTTAGGGGGGCAATAAAACACAATTTTTGAATAAATTATCTAATATTGGGATGAAAAAATACTTGCACATATTTACATTATATGTCCATCGAAAGCTCTGATTTTTCTGCTGAAGATGGCACCTGTTTGAAATTTCTAAGTAGAATAAAAAACGAGTTATGAGCTTTTTAGATCCATGTTCGAAGGCTTTCCTAAACTCAATACAGTATTTAGTGTATTGCTTTTCGTGATTGTTCAAGGCTTTTCTCAAGTCAAATCTTGAAGTAAGATTTTTGCACAAGATTGGCAAATAATACATCATTTGTGTGTGTGGCTGATGATTTTCCATTTAAACGAAACTTTAATGTAATTAATGCTTTTTATTATTATTTATGCTGATTGAACACTTACTGATTATCCAATCAACCAGCAGATCGCCAAAATTTTTGCAGAAGATTTCCGTAGCTGATGCATTTTGCAGTTTTTTCAACGTTGCTGTTTTTGAAGCCGAAGACTACGTCATAATGTTTCTCCGCTTTCACCATGTAAACAAAATATCGCCAATCAAAGAATTTTCAAAAGACTTTTTTTACTGTGTTAATTAATCCAGCAACTAAATTAGGCAAATTCATAAACAGCACAAAAACTTCCATTAATTTTCCTTTTTGCACAATTTCAAACAATCACCAAATTTGATTACTTATTTTGGTAACATTTCGGATGAAACTGTTTAGCGCCATTTTATGGTGACCAAAAATATCTCAGCATCTGGCGACGATATCTCTGTAACGAAAATTAATATCATAACGTTTTACAAAGTAAGGAAAGAATGGGAGAGCATCATCGAAGGTACCCCAAAACGACTTTCGCAAATTCGGTAAAATCGCACCAAGAGCCCACAATGATTGAAATTTCCCGAAATAACTAAAGCAAGAATAAGGGGATTACGGGCACAGCTACTTCTTTTAATCACTTCGTACTTCATTAGCCATACAGAGAAGGTTTTAGACTCCATGTTAAAAAAAAAAAGTATCAACAGATTAATCTTTTTAAACATGAGAAGATTAATTTCATGTTTTGTAAATTTGTATATGCTTAAATATAGTGCTTTCGTTTCTAAATCAATACTATTTTGTTCTTTATACTTATTGCTATTTTAGTTTTATGGGTAAGGAAGAAACTCGATTTTTAATCACGTCAAAAAGATGTGTTTTAAATTCCTTCACTTAAAACAGAAAACAAAAGCAAGTAACGATTTTTTCTAATAATTATTACTGACACAGGCAACGCCGGATATTTTTGCTAGTATTTATATATTAGAGAGGATATGCTTTTCCCTTTTATAAATCAACTAGAGGACCCGACAGACTTTGTTCTGTTCAAACTTTGCAAATTGAAAAGTTAAAAAATTTCAATAAACCCATGTTGTTTAAAAAATTAAGTAAAAAGGAAATGATTTAAGCTGCTTGGTGTCAGAATGCGTATATGTATTACAATTTGATTTTTTCTAATTTACACTGAGCAGTTGTTCTATGAACTATTTTTTCTCTTGTACTTGATGGCTTGTTCCTTCAGCCATACTCAAAGCATAAAAAGCGTCCTCAGATATTAAGTTAAAAAAACTAACTACCCATCCAGAACAAACGGGAAATCCCGCTGCAACGTCCGCCATATGAATAAGAACAAAACACTCGAAAGGATATTGTTTTAAAAAATGATAAAGGGGTAAGAACAGTTCTCTGGAAAAGCAAAGCCCCCCCCCCAGATGTAAAATAAACAAATTCTTCAACTAAAATGACTAAACACTCTTTAAAAACGAAAACCCATTCTTTGCAATTTGAAATATTCCGCCAAACAAGCAAAAAATACAATAAATTACATTGACAGTAGCTTTAAAGTGTAAACAAATGATCACTCAACTCTATTGTTTATAGCTAAAGTCGCGAAGCCACCACGTTACTGTAATCCAGCCGATCAGTGAGCGAAGCTAACTCCGACCGATTAGCGGTCCGATCTTATGAACAAAAACATTTAAAACTTCATGTATAGCCTAACTTGTTCTATCCCCCAAAGATAAAGATCTTCCACTGCACTGATATTTTGTGTACAGAACTACCCTGTTGTAATTTATCTGGACTAAAATAAAATTTGTTTCGTCTTTAAATTCTGAACCTTCCAGTACTTTACTTTAAAATGTATCAAGGGACCTAAAATCGTTGCTTTTAAGAAATGAAGGTTTCACTCTCTCTCTCTCTCAACGTTTTATCAATTCTCAATATTGATGTATCACAGTAGGAAATTTCATTACAAAAGCAGAGCTGGTTTTCGATTGTCCTTTGGCAACGGGTTAAATATTTATTTCAGTTCTCGCTCAACAATAGGTTAAAATAAATATTATCATTTGGGAAATATAACCATCCAATGTTTAAATTAATTAATTAATTAACAAAAACGTTTCCGATTCGATCCATCGCGTTTCAAAACCATGCTTGCCACAACTTAATTAAAAACAAAAAATTTGATTAAAGTCGGTCCAGCCGTTTAAAAGCCTTATGGTGACAAACGTCCGCACAGAAGATTTTTATATATTAAGATACACGAATTGTAAGCTAAGAGCTCACTCATTTTCGCTTTCTCTGTTGCAATTTCTTAGTTTTCCAGATTTTGTTTATTTTCCATTGGCAAGGTTTAATTTCAAATTAATACTTTTATTGATAAAGAATGTATAGATTAAAATTAAAAACTTGTGTAACATTTGTTTATCACTTCAAATTTTTTGAAAAATTGAAAAAAGTAATATATTTTTATGGCTGTGCTAACAAAGGGGGTACCACCAACTATGGAACTTGGGCCAAATTGAAAATATCAAAAAGAGATTAAAATTCATGATTGATATTTCTAAGTTCCACCAAAATGGAAGGGATCGGTGTAGTACATTCTGTCAAGAGGCCGCACAAAAAAGGATATAATATAGTTAAATAGAAATGAAAGAGACTAAATAATTTGCAAATATTTTATTGATTTCCTCCCCCATTTTGGGGATTTAAATGTGTATTTTATTCATTTTCTCCCTTATGGAGAGAAAAAATTTTAAATATAAGTTTTTATTTATTTATTCTTATTTTTTTTTTCTAGTGACTCAAGAATTTAAACGGAATATCAACGTCATTTTTTTCCTGGTGCGGAGTAGAGATGCGACAATACATATCTGTCAGCGGCCCCTTTAACAATTTTTCTTTTTCAGCCGATTTTTACCGATTAATCCGCGAAAAGATGCTACGAAGTTCCCACGGTAACATTCGTACACATATATGATAAATAAAGACTGGGATGCCTCGAAAAATAATATTCCTTCTAAGGCTGCCGCGAATCGAAAAAGTTTGGGAACACCTGCGCTATGGGATAGAATCGAAACCAAAAGTGAAACTTTTCGGAAAACGATGGTCCGCGTTTCCATTCCCTATAGTTTTGAATATATGAAAAAAAAAAAAAAAAACTAAATTTTAATTTAAAAATGTAGATTTCACATGTTAAAAGCATCTGTTAAATAAGTGGAGACAAAACCAGAAAGTTAGAAAATTTGAAGAGAATGATGAAATTTTTTCAACAAACACTACCTTCATGTTTGTATGATGAATATGATTTTTGAGACTTTGATACTAATTTATATACCTAAAATTATTTTCGTTAGTAAATATTGGGCAAAATTTGACCATATTTAAAATTAATAAGCTGCCCAGCCACCAGAAAAAATGTCAATGCTTTATTGAAGGTATTTAATAAACGCCCTTTCATAATAATCGAAGCTTTCTTTTTTATTACTAATTTAAAATAAAAATATTTTCTTAGTTACTCCGTAAAATTACACATACAAATGTCTATGTATGCAGGCAGTCGAGGAGGGGGGCGGGGGAGGGAATAACAGTTGCAATTTGGGCCTGAGCTTACAGATTGGTCCTGTAAACGAGATGCCTGTTCAAAATTTTGTTTTGCGATTTTTTTTTCTTTTTTTTTTTAACTATGGGTTTTTAGGAGTTTACTAACGAAATTTTTTTCTAGCATTTCATTTGCATTGGGCTGCGAAAAAACAAAGAAATAAATGCACCAAAAAAAAAAAAAAAAGAAACTGATCTGATTAAAACAAAAAATTTATCTTTGTACTGAAATGAGAAATTTATATTAAACAAAGTATAGAATGCGCAAATTTGCTATCCATTGCAAATTTTATTAAGGAACGGCTCCAGATGGAGATGGGTACCCCCTATTTGAGCTCAAGAAGAGCAATATGTGACACTTCTCCCCCCCCTTTTCTGAATAACCCCCTCTAAAAGCAGAAGTTGGATCCGCCCTTGATTTATGCCTGCTCCGACTGATTCGAGCACTATTATGTAAGTTTGTAGCAGTGTGTCTCATGTCTTTTGTCCCAATGGCCCGCCATTTCAAATTTTCTGGAATGGAGGGAGGGGGATAATGTCCCCCCTCCATTCTAGAAACTTACATTATAAGTGCTGGAATAAGTCAGATTGTGCGCAATGCATTTAATTTAAAAAAAAACCCCAAATTCGTACAAAAATGCCCAATTTCAGAAACATTTCAAAAATCCAGGGGGAAAGGGCAATTGAATCCCTGATCACCCATATGACGGGCATGGTTGTATGTGTTGGGGGGGGGGGTTCATGGGACAGAACTGCGCTGCCATTAAAATTTTCTTTTCAGGTATTTTGGTTTCGTTCTTGGGGGGGGGGAGGGGTATCACACTCTTGAAGGAATGGGCCCCCCTGCAGATCATGGCACAAACTTTGCCGTTGATTTTTTTTTTCGGGGGGTTGAGGGAGTATTTAAAAGAGTCTCTTTTCTTTCATTTATGGTGTCTCTTATTTTTGCGGGGGGGGGGGGACTTTGTACAGATAGCTCCAATGAGTTATTAGAGTCCCTGTATGAAAAGTTTATGACCCTATATGACTCTACCATAAGTATATTAATCAAATAACATGTAACCAAATTTCACGGTGAAGTTATAATAAAACAAGTAACTGCATTTAAACTGTGTAATTGTTTGTTTGTTTGGGGCTTATTAGTGCTTGCTTTTCAAACGTGGTACAAGTCGATTTTTTAAAAATAATTTTTCATATTCGCCTCTTATGTGACATTAAAAATATTTTTTAATTAGTTAAAACGAATTGGATGAATAAAACACAATTTAGGAATGGTTTTTAAGTTCAATTATAAACTAATATATTTAAATTATTAAAAATAAAAAATTGTTTTTGTTAAATGTTTTGTTTTTCTTAACTGTACACCATTAATGAAGTAACTTAACTTGATCCGTAACGATTGTATCAAAAGAACTGCTTCATTTTGCTTATTGCCAAATATGGCGATAAGCAAAAGAATCTAGCAACCTTTTTTAAATATGGTGACTGGATTTCGCTGTATTTAACGGACGGTCGAAAAAAAAAGGGTTTAAAATCGAAGAACTTTTGGTTGCTTTTGATCCAGGGCATTCGCTAGGTCAAAAAACTGGGAGCGGGGAGGGGGACGCATTTGAAGGCCCCTAATTGTTTCAAACGCATGTTCTAATATATATAGAGAGAAGATTTAGCTTCTGGTTTAGAGCAGGGATAGTTATATTACTAGACCTTAGTACTAGTAATATAAATTTAATCCGAAGGATAATATTCAGTCAGAAATAGAGGTGTCGGAGGGCTTCCTCCTGTCCTTTTTTCCCGTAATTGAAGATATAAAAACGCAGTTTTACACTATATTTAAGTTGGGGAGGAAATAGAGAGGAGATCCGATAGCCAGTCCCGATAATCCCTCACCCCGCAAATTTAAGTTCCCAAAACACAACCGTACATTATTTGGGGGGTTGTGCCAACCTACTTGGGAGGTGAACACCTTTAATTTAATGCTTTTAAATTTAGTATGAAATAATATTCCCACTTGAAATGCACTCTAAAAATTCTGAAAAAATACCCAAAATAGCAATATTTAGATGATTTCCATTCTGAAACCCGACTTAAAATGGAGTGGGACTTTTTACCTGTTCTTATGGGAAGGATAATAAAACAATTTGCAACAGGTTTAAAAATTTTTAGGGAAATGTTTGGGTCCGACCCCTATTTTTACTGTACTTTCTACGTTTGCACTCTAAGTCCTTTTGTCCTAGTTAAAGCATAATGTTAAGTGTCGGAGCGTAAAAACCGTTTTATGTTTACATTTATAAAAAATTCTCTTGGCCTCTTCTTCAGTCATGTTTTTTATTTTATTTAAAAATTCTCTTTTGAGTGAAGAATTATACACACTGCGCATTGCATCACTGACATATAATGCATCACTAAAAATCTTAAGTAATCAAGCGAAAGAAGTAATAAGGTGAAGTTTTGGCTGAAATATAGTTTAGAGCTATTTTGAAATGGAAAAAACTGAAAAAATAAATAAATAAATAAATAATACAAACAGGAACTTCTAGGATTTTCTTCTCCAAGTAATTATAGTTGAATCGTCTTGTTCACTTTTGTGCCTAATAAGGAAAGTTGCATTGATTAAAAATGTTTCCATGGTTTACAAAAAAAAAAAAAAAAACCTACCTAGAAAACCAACATTACTTTAAAAAATACATTTTCATTTGTTATTTATCTTTAAGGTTTTTGATAGCCACTTTCATAAACTGGATTTTACATTTTCAATGCTGTGAAAAATTCATGAAAACGTTTGGAGGGGGAGGGGATAGAGAGAGATTTGGTTGTTCAAAAAACTCATTCAGGAAACCCAACATTACAAAAAATATACATATGTTTTGGTTTAAACAACGATTTAAATTTACCACCAAAGTAGTTAAAACTAAACAATCAAGGTAGCGTAGCAAAGCGGGACAATGGGGACACATTATGTTTGTTTAAATATTTTTTACTTGATTTAATTCCTGTATCATATCGAGAATTGTTCTTCAATTCAGTTAGATGATCAATTGATGAATGTGAATTAAATCACGGATGTTTGAAATGAAAGACTCGATTTTCCTTCAGGAATTGGTCGGTAAAGCAAACAAACAGTGCTACTCAAAACATCTTATCAAAAGCAAAATAAACACCTCTCGCACTATTGAGTAGATTACAGTAGTCCAGATTGGCCAGCCAGTGATCAAGTGTGGACGCCGCTTACTACCAGATTTTTTTCGCTCAAGAGTAAATATATATATAAAATTGTTTTTCGTTTAAATACGTCTCTACTTGCAGTATCGACGAACTTAAATCCAGGGCGTTTTAACATGCCGTTTTAACGCCTATGAATGCAGTGTACGTGCAGAGTTGTCAGGTGAGCAGTTCTCTCGCCCAGTTGAGATGTTTCAAAAATTACGGCGGGTAAATTTTGCAGTCGGCGAGCTGTGGATTTTTGAGCCGGTTGAAATTCCGCAAGTCTACTTTGCAGTTTACTGTGACATCAAAGCAAAAAATTAGAGCATTGATTATGTTTTTCGGATAAAATATGCACAAAATAAATAAAATAATTTCTGTATAACGGATAAAAACGGTAAAGCTGCTGTGAAAATCAATCATAACTATCAAAAAAAAAAAAAAAAAATTTAGTACCTGTTAAACATGCTCTAATCACTGCTTTCCAGAAGACATCTTGTTTTATGATCTTCAATGTGCTATTAGGTGTGTAGTCGCTTTTATCATGTCAGTGCGGTACAGGCAAATGAAATAATATTGTACTCGTCGATAGCGCAGTAAAAAGGTATAGGCAAATGAAATATTGATTTTTTTTGATGGACATCCCCAAAAAAAAATCTTCATTTACTTGCTAATAATAGAGATTTAAAAAAGATAAAAAGTCACAAGTGGTCACAAGTTTTTATCCCTCACTGCAGCAAATTTTGAAGTTCATTCTAAGAAAATGGGATGATTGAACCTTTATCCTATTAGGGTGGTTCGAAAAAAATCGATTTCTCTATTTCGGAATCGCGTTACCTCTTAAAAGTTGTAGTTTGGTATCCTCTATTGGGGAAAAATAATAAAAAGATTCTAAGTTGACACCTTCAGTTCGCGTATGAAGCTGAAAGTTTGGAAAAAAATATGCTAAAAATTGAATTTTTCAAAAAATAATAAAATTAGTTATTTTATCCCGGAGATTGACGACTAAGTATAAGGCTTTCTTCTTCGCTAATAATAAAGCTGAAAGTCTGTGTCGTTGGATATCTTTTACGCGCATTGCGCCTAGACCGTTCGTCCGATTTTCATGAAATTTGGCACAAAATTAGTTCTTAGCATATGGGTGAGCACCTCGAAGTGATTTTTTGAAAATTCGATTTGTTTCTTTTCTGTTTTAATTTTAAGCCACCATTGGTGGATTTAACTCCTCTGCAGCAATACCGAGCGAATTACCATAACATGGACGACTAAATTACCATAACATGGACGAGCAAATTAACATAGCATATTGGCCAGAAATTCATCATCCAGTATTTGTAAATACAGGCGAATCAAATCACATTTTAATTTTCTACTACGGGCAAAGCCATGCAAACACCGCTAGTCTTTTTTAGAAAAACAACACATTTCTAAGTAGGGGAAGGTCGTTTAGTATCGGACAGCGGGTAGTATCGGACTAAAGCCCTGGATCCTTCTCCTAAGTAGCGACACGGGGAGTTGTCGGCCATGTTGGGGCCAAGCATCGGCTGTCTTCCTATGTCTGCTATGATGAAATAGTGGTTTCTTATTAACTCCTTGTTAATAAATATTCCTAGATTCTTCGAGATAACAAAAATTTGAATGTACATTAACTTTTTTTTAATTTTTATTTGGTAAGGAAACTAATTTTGATATTAAGGCATTTTAATGTGCAAAGATGTTGATGCTTAATGTTTTACAATAATTCTCGACCTTTTTGCGAAATATTTTTTTACTCTCTTCCCCGAAAGCATGGAAGTAGGATATTTATGTTGAAAGAATAGATATTATGATTGTATTGATTATCAGAATAGCATAAATAATTAATCATCCATTGATTAATCGCAACAGATATACTTTATTAACCAAAAAGTAGATTTTTTTTTTTATCGTACAGACACAAAATTAAGCTGTATGTTACAAGGGTTTAAACTACTGGTTCTTTGAATTTTAAAGTAACATAACCAATGTATAAATATGATACTTGCAGTTCCAGTTTGTATAGAATATAAGTTTTTATTATTAAACTGAAATGAAATTTCGAATCGAAAACAATGTAGTATTTAAAAATAAAGCGGCTTTCTTTTCATCCATAAAACTCATGGATTAAAACAAACTTTCGCTACTTATTTCAAGGATTGAATTCTTCTTTGAAAACTTATAATTATATTTAATCATTTACTTAAAATATAAACTATCGTTTTCAGCATTAACGTTTCACTACACAAAGTGGATTTAAATAAAATTTTGAATGAGTAACGCAATGAAATGCAAAGTAAGATTTTCTGCCTTTTAATAAAATAAAATAAATGTTGTCAAAGTAGCATGTTCATTAAAAATAACACAGCAAAATACGGTGAGTGTTTCAAGTTTTATATTGCAAAATTGTTAAAATATAAGATATTGGATTAGTATAAATATTTTTATACAACATCAACTCTCTCAACAATATAATGTCCGTGAATAATTGATTGTTTTCTTTTTTAAATGTCAATGAATAAAGAGAGACATTTGTCATATTAACTCACAGAAACATAGAATAAAAGTAATAAATTAGCTTAAGATTTTAAACAAAAGTTTTAAAATACATATAAAGAGATGAATCAATTACTCGTGTTATTGATTTTGTATTGCACATTAATGCATGCTTACAATTCTGTTAAACATAAAAGTAATAGTTGCTTGTTTTAAAATGTTGCTTTCGTTTCACTGGCATTTTTCCTGAATTCACTAAACAAGTATTCAGATTACAGATCTGAGATAAATAGAAGCATTGACGATAAAGTTTTAAATATTAACTGCGCTGAAATAATTTGAACTTTAAATTTTGGCCAAATGAATCGATATTGTTGAAGAAAAGTAAATAAATAAATAAGGAACTGGCCATTTAATAAATACGTGTTTACACGGAAGAGTTACAATAAATACTTTATGAAACACCAAAAATGGCAAAAAAATATCCTGTGAAAATAATCCTAGAAGAAGAAATGAACAAGAACTCACTGTAAAAAAGTAAAAACTCAAGGAATGCAATATTTTTAACTACAATGCGTTGGGGGGAAAAAAACGTGAGTTTGAATACAAACAAATATTAAAAATATATACAAAAAAAACATTGAGTTATACAGAGATGCACACTGTGGGGGGGGGGGGGATAAAAGAAGTGAAGTCATCTCTGCCGATTCAATGCACCCAGATTTTACGTTTTTCTTTATTTCGTTACCCTCTAGGTAAAGGATATAATTTGGTGCCCGATTCTGCCCTATTCACTCACTTAACGGCACAGTAAGTAGATGCTAAAATGAACGAAGAAATAAATATACCGATAAATAAATATGAGCAAGAATAGCGAGAACGCAATGTTAAAAGACCGGTAAGCACTCAGATTTTGGCCCCAAGATGTCAAACGATTGCCCACGTGATCGGTCACATCCAATAAGAATCGGAAGCGGCACCAGACAATAGGGGAAAACGATGTCGCTACTTCTTCTCCGTTCGAGGGCTTTATATCGGACAAGGGCTGTTCTTAATTCCTCCGCCTGGGACAGCACGTACTGGGTCACCATAGTGTGCCGTATTGGGGAAGAAAGCCGCAGACGCCATATTGGTTCAAGTCAACCGTTCGTTCTGGTGTGCAAAGCTAGCTGTTTGTTTGTTGAAAGAATTGCAGTGCAGGAACTTAACGTCTGGGGCATATATTTGCACATAGAGTAAGTTATATTGTTTCATTGTTATACCTGTAGACTGATAGTATATTAATCTAAGTATTATGAACTATAAAAGTGTCTAGCTTAAGTAATAACCTAGTTATGGTTAAACAACTGTAGCTTTACAGTCGGATTGTATCGGACAAACCAATTTCGGGTTGTATCGGACTAAGTTACTGGCAAAAACAAAATTACAGACGGTGTTTCTCTTTGTCCAACACGTTGAAATGGAAAAATCACGACATAAATGGGATGAAACAAACATAAAAGAAACCATTGAAAAAGTTGGACTTGTTGAAAAAAGTTTTAAAATTTAGCAGAGGAGAAAAAAAAGATTGAGAGAAGAGAAGCGCAAAAAAAAAAAAAAAAAAAAAAGAGAGAGAAATGGTTAAAACTGAAACCAAAGAAACAAAAAATAGTTCAACCTAAAATGAAAAACAAAGAAAACACTAAAAGAAAGTTAAAGCATGGTGATGAGCCGCAGGAAAACGAAGAACTGACACTCGGCATAATTTGTAATGAGACATTTGAAGAAGATTGGATCCAATGACAAACGTGTAAGGGCTGGGCATATGAAAAATGCACTAAGCTACAGCCGGACAGTCTTTACTACACATGTGATTTGTGTTCCAAAGTTTAAAATGAATTTGTTTCAGTTAGGGGATCCTAAACCAACCATAGGCTGTATTTTTTCAACTTTTATAAAGAAGTATTACTTATTTTCATTTTTAGACTTGTATACTATTCTAAGTAACCAACTACTTAGTTCGATTCATTTTTTTGCACACTAAAATGTTATTTCTGAACTATTTGTTTTTATTTCAACATTTTAATGTTTTGTCCCATACAACCCTCCAAAATTTAAAATTGGCCAAAAAGAGAGTGTCTGACAAAAATTTGTTTAAAAAATACGACTCCATGTTTTTTTAACCAAAGTTTACAATTTATGTTAGGTAACTTAGTACAGCATAATTTAGTGTAAAAACTAATTCTTTACAAATAAAACAAAAAGTGTTATGACTGAAATGACTTAGGTGTCCGATACTACCCGACCTTCCCCTACAACTTTGTCAATCTACGGCAGCCAACATTAGCACGCCGCCGTGTGTTTGTTTTCATTTCTGAGCTGTTGCCTACTGAGTGGAAACGAAGTAATATGGGAGTATAGAACTGTGCGAGATGGGGGGTGGGTGATGCTTCCAGAAAGAACTGATTTCTATAGGACTGCATTGGTTCAGTCAACCAATGTAGGTGGGTGTTGGGGGTGAAAAATAAAAAATAAACATCACGGTTAAAGAAATTAAAAAAAAAAAGGCTTAAACACTGTTTACACCATCTCTGGTAATAAATAGGCACAATGAGGACAGCTTTTTGTTTATTTATATTTTTGTTCACTAGATTTCACTACTGTACCATATTGAGAACTGTGGCTGATTTATAGCAGTGGCGCCTATGGCCCGCGGGCCAATGGGCTCGCGGACCTAATCCATGTGGCGCATTTTGTTCGTTCAATGATACGAATCGAAACACATTTCTGAAAAACAGATGAAAACGTCTCCTTCAAAAAAAAAACATCAAGTAATGACAGCTATTCATGGTTTTCGATTTCCATGTTTTCCACTTGCAGACAGCGTAATCCATTATTTTTTAATTTTATATGCGTTCTGGCCTGCATTATACCATCCAAATATGATGTGTGGTCAGAGGGTAAAAAAAAGATTAGGCACTCCAGTGCTGAACGCCGCTAACTCCCAGTTTTTTAACCTGAACAGAAGTGCTTATATATAAAATTGCATTGCTCTTTCAATGAATTCCATTGGCTTTAGACACAGCTCCTGTTAAAAAGTTGGCGTGTTTGAAAACATTCCTGCCGAAATATTCTGCGGTATGTACTCGTACCTTAAGTGTTTTTCATTTCATTATGCTTTTTAGTTGTGTGAAATGCTCTATTCGATTTTATATACTTCGATCAGACAACGGCTAAGACGGCCAAATTGACGGTGGCGGAGTTCGGTAAATTTATTCAGTCGATAAAATAAAATTAAACAATAAACTGCTCCATAAATAACATTGCAACTCAAGAAAGCATTTAGCTTTATTTAAATTTCAGTGTATTATATAAGTTCAATGCAAGTAGTAGAATATTTTTTATGCGGAAATATAAAAAAAAATGTCATACATATAGTTCTCTGCAAATGAACGGGAAACACATAGATGATTACAAGAATATACCAGAGATGAGCTATGTAAAACTAAAAACATATATCTTCTAAAAAGTTGCAGTTCAACCTATTATTTTATTTACATTGAAAGTTCGCCACAATTTTGAAATATTTCTTACATTTTTCAAATTGCTATGATTATGTAAATTGCTTTAAGCATTTTGGCAAATTTTAAAAAAGCATTGTTCGACAATGACCCTGAACAACAACGACTTTTCAATTGAAGGCTCACCTACATTTTTGCAAAAAAAAAGTTAAAACAATTAGAATTCACGTTCTAATTACATTGGATTGTTGGGAAAACATTTATCTGATGCGAAAAAATATGGGGTATATTTAAGTTAAATTTGTAGGAGCATTGTTTCAGCCTCATATTAGAGGATTTAGGCAAAAAGTGTAGATTAAAATTAGAATAGACAAATAATTAATGGTTAATTAATTAATTTGATCATAGAATATGGCATTGTCGTTGGGTCTGAGATAACATTCAAAATTTCAAACGAATCCGATCACAGGAAGTGAGCGAAAATTGAGTTGCAAGGTTCCACCCAAATGGATTTCCCCTCGAATTTTGAAATGTTTTTCTCGATGATTTTTGTGTGCATATTTAAAGAGTTTTTAGGGGTTGGGGGGGATCGAGCTTCCTCACAGTTTCGAAAAATTTCTCTCGAATCCACTTGCACCCCTGAATATACCTTGCAGGCATGACACAAACGTGCTCTATTGGCGAGAGATCTTGTGATCTGGAAAGCGATGGGAACACTCTATTCCTTCAACTCATTATCAGGAGAGTTGCGCAATATGTAGACGAGCGTGTCATGCAGATAAATTGCACTTGAGCGATTTGATAGATAAGGCAGTATACACGAAGTTAAAATGTCGTTTACTTAACTGCGAACCATCATAGTGCCCAGAAGGACGACGGGATGTGTTCGTTTGAACAAACAAATTGTTCCCCAACCCTATCACATCTTGTGTAACTGCCGTATGACTCTCGATAACAAATGCCGTATCAAACTACGGATCTAGCCGCCTCCACACGCACGTGAGTAGGTTATGACAACTGGGACTAAATCGGGATTCATCGTTGAAGATAAAAGCCTACTCCGAGTCCCAATCCAACGTGTCCAGAGCGGCGAAGATCCAATCGGCGGCCGCTATGAATGTTGGGTGGTCAGTGATTGCCTTCATAATAGACGCCAGTTCAGGATACCAACGTCTTCAATCTACTCCGAATGGTTTTTCTTGATACTGTCAGATGCCTGCTAGGTGATAAACGGCATGGAACTAATTTTAGCGACGTTGTCGATATGGAAGCGGCTGCTCTTATGACTGCGCCATCTTCTCGCTCATTTGTGTTTCTGGGATGCCCTAACCGATCAGAGTGATCCATTGTCGTCTACACTGAGCTTCTACCATATGGCTCCAACCGAGGTGGCAGCAGATACGCCCGTACAGCCAACCTGCATCTCTGAGACCCTTACAAGTCGACTATTTCGTTTGAATAGCTCTTTGGAAAGAGCTATCTCACTTTCAAACTTACTTTTCAGCGCATTTCGTATGGGCATAATGCGCTTACCCTTGCTTCATTCGTGACAAAATTTGAAACATTTGTATGTCTCTTACCAGACTATATTCCGGCCGAATTTTTTGGTTCAAGCTCAATTTCTTATATACAAATTTTTTCTTGAGACAGCATTTTATTTTCTGAACACAGTCCAGTTTGCGTGACTTATTCACTCCCAACGATTTCGAATTTAAATTTAAAATTTAAGTCGATGCACTTGAAAACATTTTTTTCGATTAAAAAAGTAACGGTAAAAAAAGTTGTTCGTTACTCCAAAGTCGAAATCGCCCTCTATCAACATTTTTTGAACTTCATCTTTGAAATTTATTCTTAAGAAAATACTGACACAAAGAATCATTTTACACATCAAACGAAGCGACCGATTTTTCCGTTTTTCGCCATCATTTGAAAATTTTAGACCCTAAATTGCCATGACGCCTTTTTCCTTCGGAGGACGTTTGGGACTCTTCGTTTTTATTAAATGTTATTTGGGATGATGTGTACTATCACCCTTTAAAGTTTTGCCCAAGAGTGTTAAACAATCATTTTTTTGAAACATTTTATGTTGTTATATAGTAATCATTCTTGCAAGTTTTCAAATCATTTAACAGATGCCATAATTTATTTTATTTCTATTTTAAATTTTAGAGTTTTGAAACTTTTAGCCAAAAAAAAAAAAGAGGTTATGATTATAGTACGAATTTTTTCCAAATAAATCCAACACGGTAAAATTACTTACTTAAAAATATTGCCAAAAGAAATTTTTTTCATTTCTCCTGAAATATTTTTAGTACTTCCTTTCTATTCTAATAGTTGCGATACAGGATAAAGATATTTTAATTCAAATATGCATTTTTTCCCCGTCAGAAATTTTTTTCGAAATGGTTAAAATCACTAAGTATGTCTTACTAGAATGTCAATAGACGGCAGCAGTGGTTTAGCTTTCATCTCCTTTGAAGAGAAAGAGCCGATAGCACGGAAAATCGTGCAATCGAGATTAGAAAATGAACTCCGTATACTTATACACTAATTAATCACTTTTCAAGTAATAGTCAAAGAAAAAATTATTTTTATTATTTTTCTATTACCTATTTAGATAATAAATATAATGGATATGGGTTTTCGATGTAGCAGTGATATAGCGAACATTTGTTTTTGAGAAAGAGAAGGAAAGGCAAGTGTGGAGGAATCTATATCAAGATTCCAGGGTGAGTACACTTTAGGAAATTCGATGCTGGTCTGATCGCTGTTCCGGATACTTAAATGGATGATACTTTCACGTGCCGTCACAGCCCAAGTTTTTATTTTATCAAGTGATTCATTGTAAGAATCGTGCGGTGTTTACTGTCGGGGGTGCTTTCGACTCAGCTGTCTGCTTTGAAAAAAAAAATGGTTTTAAAATCGAAGAACTTTTGGTTGCTTGTGATCCAGGGCAGTCGCTAGGTCAAAAAACTGGGGGCGGGGGGGAGGGTACGCATTTGACGGCCCCTTAATTGTTTCAAACGCATATTCCAATTTATATATAGAGAGAGACAGAGAAAAGATTTAGCTCCTGATTTAGCGCATGGATAGTCATATTACTAGCAATATAAATTTAATCCGAAGGATAATATTCAGTCAGAAATAGGGGTGTCGGAGGGCTTCCTCCTGTCCTTTTTTTCCGTAATTAAAGATATAAAAACGCAGTTTTAGACTATATTTAAGTTGGGGAGGAAATAGAAAGGAAGTCCGATAACCACTCCCAATAATCCCCCACCAAATTCAAGTTCCTAAAACACAATCGTACATTATTTGATGGGTTGTGCCAACCTACTTGGAAGGTGAACACCTTTAATTTAATGCTTTTAAATTTAGTATGAAATAATATTACCACTTGAAATGCACTCTAAAAATTCTGAAAAAATACTCAAAATAGCAATATTTTGATGACTTCCATTCTGAAACCCGACTCAAAATGGAGTGGGACTTTTTACTTGTCCTTATGAGAAGGGTAATAAAACAATTTGCAACATGTTAAAAAAAAATTTAGGGGAATGTTTGGGTCCGACCCCTATTTTTACTGTACTGTCTATGTTTGCACTCCAAATACTTTTGTCCTAATTAAAGCATAATGCTAAAAAGTGTGGTAGCGTAAGAACTGTTTTATGTTTACATTCGTAAATTCTCTTGGTATCTTCTTTAGTCATTTTTTTCCTTTTATTTAAAAATTCTCCTTGAGTGAAGAATTATACACACTACGCATTGCATCGCAGACATATAATGCATCACTAAAAATCTTAAGTAATCAAGCGTAAGAAGTAGTAAGGTGAAGTTTTGGCTGAAATAATGCTTTAGAGCTATTTTGAAATGGAAAAGACAGAAAAAATAAATAAATAGTACAAACAGGAACTTCTAGGATTTTTTTTCTCCAAGTAATTATAGTTCGTTCGTCTTGTTCACTTTTGTGCCTAATAAGGAAAGTTGCATTGATTAGAAATGTTTCTATGGTTTACAAAAAAAAAAAAAAAAAAAAAAAAAAAATTAAAACTACCTAGAAAACCAACATTACATTAAAAAATATATATTCCTATGTTATTTATCTGTAATTAAGGTTTTTGCTGACCACTTTCATAAACTGGATTTTACATTTTCAATGCTATGAAAAATTCATGAAAACGTTTTGAGGGGGATAGAGAGAGATTTGGTTGTTCAAAAAACTCGTTCAAGAACAGAGCCGGATCTATGGGGGGGGGGGGGACAAGCCAGGGTTTTTGCCCCATGCGCACAGTTTTCAAAATTACCGATTTAGGTGGACAAAATTCAGTTTTGCGATACAACTCTCATGTCTCATCTATTTCCATATGTTTTTTCATGCTGAATTCATTTCTTCAGTTTATTTTTGCTGAAGTGCGCCCGTTTTTACGATATTCATGGTTTCTATCAACAAATTACTCATTTATCTTAGATCCTAATGTATTTGTATGTATTTTTCCATGGTGGATTCATTTATGTCACTGTTTTTATCATATAATCTTACAATTCGAAGTTAACATCAAATTATGGCAACGAAATAACTGCTTAAATTTGTAATTAATCTAATTTTTTATTGGAATGGAAACATTGAATTGGAAAAATCGAAAATACATATAGAACCGAAAAAAATCTTTGAGTAACAAAACTATACTTATGTTTAAACAAAATTATTCAAGGATCATGTTGAGGCCCTCACCATGCCGCTGGGTGGCACACCAAACTTTTTCCTTCGAAACAAACTAAATAATGACAGTATCATTTGTTCTGCCAAAACCCTTGCTTGGGTTGATCAACAATTAACCTTAATTGATTTTTGAAGTGATTTTGAATTTCTGCTTTCTTCAAAGCAACCATTTGTTTATCTTCTATATTCCTCACTACCTTTTTTTTAATGTGTAATCGATACGACAAATGGAGAAGGAATTCGAAAGTTCGAATCCAAGCATGTAATGTTGATAGGCCATAACTAATTTTCTACCCTATCCGGTGGAAGCATTACGTTAGGATTTTTCAAAATCTTAGGTGTGGCTGAGCAAATGAAACACGCGTCTGACCTGATTTGGAATTTGTCAAAGCGTTGCTAACTTTGCCATCCACCATCGATAATCAAATCATGCATGATGGATACTTCTGTCCCGTTAATAGTAAATGTAGTAGGTACTAATTTTTTTTATATTTTATTTGACGTTATCTGTTTTAGAAACAATCAATGGTGTTGTTTCTTTTAGGAACATAGATTTAAGGGGGCGACAAAATCTCGTTGAACCAGGGACGTTATTTTTCCATGCGTAAGTGTGGATATTATTGCTAAGGCGCAGATTGATTGGAACTATAGTGAACATAAACAAATATTCATCATTGCTTGATGCATCAGTGGTAAATTTTTGTTTGTATTTACTGTGTCCCCCGTTACCGTCACATCCCCATTTGCTGTACAAAATGATTATAAAATTATTTCAACGATGTAGTTATTCAGTAGTACTTAATAACATAATAAACTACTGGTGTTATACATTATTCTTTTTAGTTTTTTTGGTTTTTACGCAGTCGGGTTTTTTTGTTTTTATTTATTATTTTTTTCTTTTACACTTTTCAGGTAATTTTCATTGACTTAGTTATTATGATTATAAGAGGTACATTTCGCAACCTTGTCATTTCATTGTGAGAGTTTGTTTGTATCGTGAGGTTTATTAAGTAACTTGCGGTGGTCTAAACTACTGATAAATAGTCCCTCTACCAAGCAATAAAGTGATTAAAAATTCTTCATTTTCTGAGCTACCAGGATCGATTTTTTTCTGTGGCCAACGAATTCTTTCAAATAATTAAAAAAAACGTAGCTCAATCTTGAGGGTTTTTTTTTTTTTTTTTTTTTTTTTTTTTTTGTCGCCAAGTTTTGTTTCTTTGTTTTCCGCGTCGCGAAGAGCGAAATTAGGTTTCGTTTTTTTTTTTGGCGGAAAATAAACTATGAAAAACAATATTCTATAACCTGTTACGACATAACGTATCGACTAAATATTTTTAATGACATAACGAATATACTTTTTTTTTAATGACATAGGTTTAGCATTTTTTTCATATACGAATAAATACCAAGAAACTTGAATTTTTTTTATAAAATTGGTATTATCACGCATTTCGATTTCTACACATTTTGATACATTTTTATCACGCATTTTGCAAGTGATTTTCTGATTTATTCTAATTATATTTTCTTACATTAAATTTTGGGATAGATTAATAGTTTAGTTGTTAAAATTAATTCATGATTTTAAACTAATAAAAAAATAATTAATAATAAAACAATAAAAAACGTATTCTTAATAATGTCAATTAAAATATTTTTTTTTGCATATAAGAATTCTTTGAATTACAATTTAAAGGGCTTGATTTCATTTCTTAAAAGCAATACAATCTTCAGTTTAAGAAAAAAATATTAAAAAATTAAAATTTAAATCAAATTAAAAAAAATGAATTAAACATCCAATTGAAATCTGCGCACATATGTATATTTTCATTTTTAGCTTACTTTCCCAGTAAAAGTCAGAGAAAGAAGAAAATAGCGTGAAAAGCTTACTGCAACTTAAAAAATACATCGCGAAAAACAAAAAAAAAAAAAAAAAGACAAAAACAAATAAAATAGTTAAATTAATATCGAAAAATTAAAAATTTTCAAGTAGGATATTGAAATGGCGGAAAATGTCTGTCGATCTATCCCCCCCCCCATTACTTTTGAGTGAACGGTCCAATTTGAACATTTTTTTTTTGATCGAAAGAGGACGCACCATTCCCACATTTTATTTTTGATTTGAACAATTTTTCGTTAAATTTTGAACAGTTCAAAAAACTTAACATTCGCGCCTACGGGGAAATTCAAAGCAAATATAAATTTTGAGCTTAAAGGCGACTTAGCTTCAATGAAACTTTGTACGAAAGAGCTTTTGATGAGAAATAGATAATGCCATTTGATCTGAACAATTTTTCGTTCAATTTTCAAACAGCTGTTAAACAAATTTTTCTTGAAAAAATAGAGATCTAAGAAAAAAAAAAAAGGTTTGTGAGTCTTGCAGGGGGAATAAACTCTGTATGTTGTTGTTGTTGTTGTTGTCGTGTCCAAAGAAGTGCAGAGTGCGAAAGGTTTAAATGGCTCCAAAAGTCTTAAAAACAAGATCCGCTAATTTTGGAGCCCGATGACTGTAAAGGATTTCATGTGGTGGTGCTCCAAGTTGGAGGAGGGAGCGAATAATGGCCTGGCAATTAAAGACATGGTCCGGAGTTAGTTGTGAATAGAGACAGTGCTTGCAGATGGGATAGGATTTAATATTATTTGGTAGAATCTTCATGCCCTTGAAATGTCCAGTACGAGCCTAGCTATTGTAGAAGAGAGGTTTCTTGGGCAGTGGAGGTTAGGGATTGTTGCCTTGCTGAAAAGCTGATTATAGATCCTTCGCCTGGCTACAGCATTAACGTCTTTGAAGGTGGCTGTTAGTGGTTGGTCTTGGTCTCGTGCCTCCTTTGCAAGGGCATCTGCACACTCATTTCCCTCGATTCCGACATGAGCAGGGATCCACTGGAGAATGCAGGTTGTCTTGAGTGAGTGGAGAAAAAAATTTATTTCTTGTGTCAGTCTTGTCATACCGTTACGTATGGATTCAAGTGCTGATTTTGAGTCGGAAAAAATCACGATTTCTTCTATTAGGTCTTCAGGAGTAGGGGAAGAAAGACAATGAGCAAGAGCCTCTTTAATAGCAACAAGTTCGCTAGTAAAGTTTGAGGCGATTTGGCCAGTGGGTATTTTAAGCTTGACATTATTTCCTGAGGGATAAAAGATGGAGATTCCTGCGCCACCTCTATTACAGTCAATGTCAGAGGAACCATCTGTGTAGATTAATACACTGTTTTCTTTTGCAAGTGAACGAATAGTGTCTTCACCTTTCTGTAATAACATTTGATTTGGTTCCTTCTTAGAGCATGGTTCAAGTAGGTAGGTATTGATTTTAGTACTCTTAGGAGGTCTAAAAGTAGAGAGTGGTTCTTGAGTTATGTCCAGGGATTAATGGGCAAGACCAATGGCTCTTCTGATATCCCTGTCTAACTGCAGCGTTGATGATCTCTGAAGCCTTGATGTGCCTGTCCAAGCGTTGAAGGCTCTGTGGGCAATGTGGTCTTTATTCTGGCTTCTGATTTTATTTGTGAACTTTACAGTAGCAAGTTTCCGTCTGTTCTCGAGGGAAACAAGACCACTTTCGAGTTCAGCCTTGGTGTTAATAACTGCATAATTTAGGGAATTAACTTTTGCATAGGTTTTCTTGTCATACGTGAAATGCTTCATTTTCTATTGATAACTACTTAAAACACGCACACAGGAGTTATGAATTTTGATTTGAATCCACCTTAAGATGAAATCACCCAATTAAAAGTCCAAACTATCAAAGTGCTTACCGCTTACCTTTACCGGGAAAAAAAAAAAAAAAAACATAAATCAAGTATCGATTAAACAGTATTCATTATCTTTTCTTTTATTTTTTTTTAATACATGGGTATGAAATAAAATTTAGTTTAAACTATGTATGAATAAAAACTTTAAACAGTTCAACGTGTTTCTTCCGAAAACTTACAAGGAGACTGCACGAACGTGGGGTCGGAGATTTGCGTCAATTTTTTTTGTGGTGAAAGAGGACCCCTAATACCTTACATGGCCAAAGTAATACGACGCAGTACTCAGAAAATTATGAGAAAAATTGATTTAAAGTCACCATGCAGTCTCTTAGGCGCCTTATAAGTTTAAAATGTCAGTCTTTTGACGAGCCGCCGCTAGCCTAGTTGGTTGAGGCGCGATATTGTGCACCAGAGATAGCACGTTCGAATTCCACTCTGGACCCCCCCCCCCCTTTTTTTTTCTTTTTGCTATCACCACAATTAGTGGTAACGCTTTTTACCCTTATATTACTTTCTGAAATTTATTTTTGCCAAAGATCGCAAACTTTTTCATTCACAGAAAAACATTCTTGCTCGTTATTCTGTTGGGTTTGTTTTGCCTAGTAAAGGTTTTTGACATGTGGTCCCCTTACGGTTATAAGGGACAGCTACTCATAGGACATTCGGATCTTTTTTTCTTTCGTTATCACAGCAATTATTGAAACATAATTTCTCTTCCTTTCATAATTTTTAAGAATTTATTTACATCATTTTTTTAAAAAAATTATTAACTTTTTCTTCCGGCAAAACAGTTTAAAACAATTCATATTTTTCATTCTAAAGTATGTAAGGAGGAACATTGATATTTTAATGAGAATAATCAAGTCTATAAGGAAAAATTCAATTTTTTTTAATGATTATGTACAAAAACCGCAGTAGTAGTTATCATAGAAACAAACAAAAAGCAATACTTTTTGCGACATCTTGCGCAACAATTGCGTATTTTTTTACAATTGCAGGGAATTTGCAATATATTAGTAGAATACCATCCCTCATTAACATTTATGAAAATATTTCGAATAGTGGATAATTTAGGCGCAAACCAGGCGTACTGAATCATGTCTTGGAATATTGGTGACGATAATTGATATTGAATAATTGAATTAATTTTTATACAATCTTCTCATGAATTAATTTCTCCATTTTGCTCTAACAACTCGCTGCAATTTTGCAAGCGCTTTATGAAATTTTTGACTTGTCTGTAGAAGTAAACATTACAAGGTTGCACCAAGGGAGTGCATTGTACATGGATTCTTTGGGAATTTCCTCTCCTTCCAGAAGAGCAAGCAACTTCTTCAGCCAAAATTTTTAATTTTGATTGTACGATAACTTTGCGTTTAATGGAATAGACACGTAGGTTCACGTTCACCACGAAATAGAAAAATTAACTGCAGTGCAATTCACTTATGAGTAGATGTCCCTTTAAGGGGACCACAGGTCAAAAACCTCTACTAGGCGAAACCAACCGTACAGAATAACGAGCAAGAACGTTTTACAGTTGATGGAAAAAGTTTGCAATCTTTAGCAAAAATAAATTTCAGAAAGTAATATAGGGGTGAAAAGCGTAACCACTAATTGTGGTGATAGCAAAAAAGAGGAGAAAAGAGTCCAGAGTGGGATTCGATCATGCTATCTCTGGAGCACAAGATCGCGCCTTAACCAACTAGGCTAGCGGCGGCTCGTCAAGAGATCGACATTTTAAACTCATAAGGCGCTAGGAGACTTTAAATCGATTTTTCTCCTAATTTCCTGAGTATTGCTTCGTATTATTTTAACCCCGTAAGGTACTAGGGGACCTCTTTCACCACAAAAAAAAAAAAAAAAAAAAAAAAAAAAATTGACGCAAATCTACGACCCCACGGTCGTGCCGTCTCCTTGTTAGTAAGAAAAAGTATCTACAAATCAAAATGATTCTCATACACACAGATCAGTAGCGGGTTATGGGGGGGGGGGGGTCAGAGTCCCCTCCCGAAGGATAAATTAATTAATTTATTATTTTTAATTGACTTCTATACAACATATTTTATTTTATTTTATTTAAAAAGAACACAAATCATACACAGCATATTTTGAATAAAAGCATTTTTACTCAAAGGTTTGGAATTCAAGGGAACGTGATATCGCGATTCGATCATTAATTCTTCTTTGATGGAATCAATAATTTTCTTTAAAAATGTGTAGACGTTCTTAAAAGAGTCATTTCGATCAGGAAGCTATTTTAGAAATAATAGATTTATTTTTCAGCTCATAAAAACGCAAAATGAAAGAACTCACATGGTAGTTTCGTTGCAAAACAATTATATTAATGGAAACAGCAGGTAGTTTCAAAATGTCACCTCAACTGCATCATTGCTTTAAAAACAAATCTGTAACTGCTTTGAAATTCGCATAGAAATAGTTTCTGCAGGCCCGGATCTGAAAATTTTGGGCCCTTCTGCAAAAAATCAGCAATGCCCATAATCTTCTACGTGATTACTCACCTCCTACTCCCCCCCCCCCTTAATAATGAAAAGAGTGCTTGTTGTATATTTTTAACTGCTTTAATATTTCTACCTTCTAGATAGTTATGTGGGCTTTTTAAGCCTCATTTTTTAGCCTACTTTCCCAGTAAAAGTCAGAAAAAGAAGAAAAAAGCATAAAAGAAGGCTTAATGCATCTTTAAAATATCGCGAAAAAAAAAGAGTCAAAAATAAATAAAATAATGAAGTAAATATCGAAAAATTAAAAATTGGAAAGTAGGGTTTGAGATGGGAAAAAATGTCTGTCGGTCTGTCTGTCTGTCCCCCCTAATAACTTTTGAATGAATGAATAGTCCGATTCAAACAAACTTTTTTTAATCAGTTCAAAACTTCAGTTCTTTTTTAAACAGTTCAAAAAAACTTAACATTAGCGCCTACGGAAAAATTCAAGGCGATTCCGAACTGAGAGGCGAATTTGCTTCAAACAAACTTCGTAGGAAAAAGCTTTTGATGAAAAACTTGAATATAAAATATCTTTCTGATCTGAACAATTTTCCGTTCAATTTTGAACAGTTCAAATCCCTTAACATTAGCGCCTACGGGGAAACTGAAAGTCAATGTAGATTCCGTACTTGAAGGCGGATTTTTTTTTCAAACAAATTTTGTTGGAAATAACTCTTGACGCCAAACTCCAGACTCCGACTCCGAGAATTTAGGGGCACCTGACTCCAAATCCGACTCCTGTGCCCGACAATTAATCAGACTCCGACTCCCCGACTTCGACTCTGACTTCGTAGCTTTGGCAAAAATTTAAACACGGAGGACAAATAACTGACTCCGATTCTTGGATATTTCGTCTCCGACTCCTTTAATCCCAAAATGAGATTGATTCCGACTCCGACTCCGCAGCTATGGGTTTAACTGTGAAATGAATATTGTTGATATGATCTTGTTTTCATTTTCCACGCTAAAGTTTTAATTTAGGTATTCAGTTTTCGGCGAATAAACTCGAAGTCATTTTTGTTTCTACATAAAGATAGACACAGACGATTTTTTTTTTTTTTTGGACAATGAAAAGTATTTCTTTACTTGACATTTTATTGTTTTTATTTATTTTGGAAGTGCATTAATTCATTTAAAAAATTATTTTTTTGCAAACAGGGGAAAAAGAAACTTTTATTTATTTATTTATTTATTATTTATTTATTTATTTATTTATTTTTTTTTTTTGATATGATGTATTTATTTTAATGAGCTTATTAACTTGAAGAATTATTTTTTTCGTTTTGAAAGCTGTTGAAGAATTTTTTTTTTTTAAATGGAAAAAAATGTATTAGCTGCTTTGTTTAAAAGGTGCTGCTATTTTATTTGTTCGGTTTTATTTATTTATTTATTTATTTATTTTATTTTTTCATTTTTTTTTACGCATCTAATTTTTTAGATGAGTGAGGATAATATTTTATTTCTAGAAAATTAGCTTAAAATATTTAAAAATATATTTTTGACACAATTTGCGATTTCAGCTCTTTTTGAGTATATTGATCAGGTGTACTAGAAAGTAGTATGGGTATACGGGAAACTCAGGCTGGTATAGTTCTAGACGGAACTTCTTGTTGAAACTTATTTTATTTATATATTATGTCGGCAAAGAAACAAGTTTCCGATAAATTGACATTGTTCCCCTCTCCCCGAAATTCAAAAAAAATCTTGTAATTTCAATGTCGGCTCCTATTAGTTAAGATTCGCTATTGTTCTTGATGCGTAATATGCGTTGAGTTTATAATTTTCCTGAAATTGTTACTAAAACATTACAAAAAATATTTCCATCTTTTAAAATTTGAGTAAAGGTTCCTTTGATTTTTTTTATTTTTTCTTGGTTTCTTGGGCCGTGGGCTCGTTAGTGGGCCCGTGGCAAGACCGTATCCAGAATTTTTTTTCGGGAAGGGCCCGTTTTCGCTCTTTCCGCACATTGCCTAACACACACACTTTTTTGTCTCGTTTTTAAATGCTCCCCCCGCTGTTTTTATTTTAATTTCTTATCATTTTTAATTCACCATGTAACCGGAGAGTGGCCCTTTAAATGGGATGTAGAATATGCATAATTTCAGGGGTTCCAAGGGGTTTCTCCCCCGGGAATATTTTTGAAAAATAGATATAAAAATCTGTATTTTGCGGCCTTATATGTTGGTAATTGAGACTATAAAATATGAAGAAAAAAGTTGCAAACAAAACCTTTTAAATGTTATGCACACGACAATAGTTGAGTTCACAAAAATTTATCTTGAAAAATATGCTACAAAAGTCGTTTTTGCTTTTACGCAGGATGTATCAAGGAGCTGAATTAGGTGTATCTTGGTAATCCGACACTTGCCTAGTCGGAAACTAGGGGCCCGAAATTGGCATACTGCAAGTTTCATAAGCGTTTTCGGGGAAAGAGGGGAAGTCTACCAAACTGACCAAGGGCCTGCCTTGGTCCTGGAGCCCCTGAAATAAAATATAAACAGAATGAAATGAAATAAAATAAACAATTTAAATTAAAAATAAATCAATAAAAAAATTCAAATAAATAAATAAAAACATTAAATTAATCACTCCCCCCCCCACAAAAAAAAAAAACCTTTTGAGGGCGCAACTTGCGCCCTAATCCCTTCCTGTGGGCACCCCTGATTCGCTTGAAATGTTAAAGATATTTTACGTTCTCATTCAAAGCATATTAGTGCATAATATTTATGTACATAAAAGTAGACGAAAAGGCCCTAAGTGATACTAAAAGAAACATTTAAAAATAAAGCCATGAAAACTTTGGTATGAAACATTGTATGGGGAGAGGTGAGGGGTGTCGGTGTGCGCTATTCAATTTCCGGACCCCACCAAAAGTTTTTTCCGTATCCGCCGAAGTCACAAATGAACCGTTATCCCTGAGGTTTTAACATTTTGATGCTTGTGTAATAGCAATCATATGCACTACAAGTTGGCATTGATTGTTATATAAAAATCCATACGCATCCCATTTAAAATCCAACACTGGAACCGGAACCACATTGAACAATGCAACAATGAACATGAACAACAAAAGAGCCCTCGCCAAAAGGCATCTTCGCCAAATATCTGCCAAACGAGCGATAAAATAGCCAAGCTGGGAGCTGAAACCACACCCGAAACCCTCACATGAAGGCGGCGAAAGGCTTCCCCCGGCTAAGGGGAAGTGAGCCATCCAGATATTCTAGTTCAGATCAGTGGCCGTCACAGCCAAAGTTCTTATTTTATCACGTGATCAACATAAGAATCGTGCGGTGTTTACTGTCGGTGCTTTCCACTTGTCAGCTGTCTGCTTCGAAAAAAAGGCGGACATTAATTACAGCGAAATCCTGGCAATTTTTACAGGGACATTTACGGCAGCCTTGATATTTGGCGACGAAATGGTTTGGCGCGCGAACAAACGGTAGATACACGAGGGGGCCTGAGGATTTAGGTGATTGTGAGGTACGTTTTAATGATTAATTTTAATTTATGTTTCACAAAAACACACAAATTAACTCTTGAAAATAGTAATGTTGCAAGTTTCATTTGTTATTTCAACGAATATTTATTAAAAAACTGCCTAATGTCTTGCAAAATGGTTTCGCTCGATCTTACATGTCATAAATGTGATTTGATGTCAATAACATGTTACAATGTATTTAATATTGAGCTATTGAGATGAAATGATTAATTTATGTATTTCTCTTTCTTCAAAGTGATCTCGTAAATGGTTTGGCGCTCGTGAACATGAGAACAAAGAGGATTTTGCTTTGATTCATAAAGGAAACAAACAATGGTACAATTTTATTCATATTTTAATTAAAGCATAAGTAAACTTAGATAACGGCTTGTAATTCAGTGTAGATTTCATATTAAATCAACTAATTTCTAAAGAAATGCATCTTAATAGTATCTTACAAAACGGTTTCGCTCAATGATGAACGTCATAATTATGGATATGAAGTAAATAAGGATTTGATTTCAATAATTTCTTGCTATGGACTTAATACTTTGCTCGTTAGACGAAATGAGATTTCTCTGTTAACTAATAACTATTTCTGCAATAGTTATTATATTTAGCTTCCTATATAGTGTATCTGTTTCATTTGAGTAAAATTGCAAAGTTACAGACAGGAGCAAAATATGGTATTTTCTAGAAGAAAAATATTTTATGCATTTTTCTTTTTCAAAATGCAGGTACCTATTGACCAAATTATGTTTTTAAACAGGAGTATATTCATCTGATGCAGATTCTTACCTTTTTGAATTATAAAACAGTTATCAAACAATCATTTTTTTCCTTCTAGCTTTTGCTATTTAATAGAATTCTGTGTAACGGAAATCTCAAATTAAATAATTCACTCATCATCCTTTAAAAGATCTGTCAATCATGCTTTTATTGCTGAATTGCTTCATGACTTTCAGAAAAATAACATGCAGATTTGATTTTCTTGCCAGTTCCAGATATAGTCACATGCTTAAGGATAAAATACTGAAGTATTTAAATCAAAGTATCATGTGGGGTGCAGTAGCTGTGAGCAGCAACAAACGCTCCAGGTTAAAGTGCTTATATGTTGAGGATTTTTACTGCTTGATATTTGTTTTTATTCTTGAGATTTTTTCTCCATACGTAGAAAGATGTCCAATCTATTTTAATTTATTACAGTTCTACTTTTTGAAACTATTCTATATTGTTTATCTGTTTAATTATTCCTAGACTGTTATGAAACTTGATCCTCAACTTGAATTGGTTTTGTATCATACTATAATTTGAGAATTGGTTTTGTATCATACTATAATTTGAGAAATTTTTCCTGTCATAAGCAGGTCGTGCATTCAATTCTTGATGTAATATTATGAAGCTATCATAGTTGAAGTATATTTTTTTATAATATATGGTCACACCTTAGTGTAATAGACAACACAAAAAAAGTTAAAGAGAGTAAGCTATTGATAACAGCTAGTTTACTATTGTACCTGTTGAAGAATGTTTTAATTAATAACATGTTGAGAAGCAAAAATATATTAATTATTTTCTGAATAGGATGGATACCTATTTAGAACTATTGTATGCTATTCCATTATCATTGTTATAGTGTTGCATTCAAATTTTAAATTAAGTTTTTCCTCCCCAGAGTCTAAAAAACTGTTTCTGGTGTCCAGTTGCAGAGGCTGAAAATTCCTGACTGAATGGCACATAGTAGAGGGAATTGGTTTCATTTGCTGCCGTTTCCTCTGCTTATGCTTTTCGGTTTTTTCCGAGCTTGAAGAGTAATTACTGAATCAATGGAAGTGTGGGTATGTTTGATCTTTAAAATTGTTACTTTCTTATGGATGCTATTCTCTATCGTTAATCTGTGTAATTGGAAACTTGGATTACTCCCAGACTGTTATTAAACTTGATTCTCAACTTGAATTGGTTTTGTGCCATACTATATTTAGAGAATTTTCTTGTAATACACAGGCAATGCATTTAATTCTTGAATAATCTTTCGTATGAATGTGTCTTGCTTCTATTCTTGATATAATCTCTATTATGAGGCAATCATAGCTAAGTAAAATTTTTTATATAATACGTGGTTACGTTACACCTTGGTGTAATAGATGACAAAAAAAGTAATAGCAAATAAGCTATTGATAACAGCTATTTTATTATTGTACCTATTGACGAAATATTTTAATTACAAAAATGTTGAGAAATAAAATATATTATTTTTCTGAACAGGATGAAAAACAGGATTGTGTCCATTAGCATTGCATAATATTGTTGCTTTTAAATTAAATTGTTTTTTTCTTCCCAGAGTCCAAGAACTATTTCAGGCGTCCAGTTGCAGAGGCTGGAAATTCCCGACTGAATGGCACATTGTAGTGGGAATTGGCTTCATTTGCTGCCATTAACTCTGCTTGTGCTTTTCGGTTTTTTCCGAGCCTGAAGAGTAGCTACTGAATCAACTGAAGAATGGGATTCTCTCTCTCTCAACACTCCAGGGTGATACCTACTACAACATGGAGATTAACCAGTTGGACAAGGTCTTGAAGACAGTTCTGGGTTTTTGATTCAGACCAGGAGCCAAGCAACCCCTGATCCAGCAGTCCCAAAAGTATCAATCTGGCATGGGAACTTGTACTTTAACCATGGATATATTTAACAAGCCGTGGTCAACACTAATCATCACTGAGGTCTTCAATCGTCTGGAATAAATCCCGGAACACATTTTTTTATTTGTGTTATACAATCAACTCTCAATATCTCAAATATTCCTTGAGGGGCTGTGGTAACTTCCCATAACTTGAAGTTTGAACCAGTCTGAGATTTGAATGTATTATATATTTTGACTAAACATAATGAAGTGTAACCAAAAGTGTGGGGAATTAGTGTCATTGAACCCTTTAATTTCCAATGACTGGCACAACTAAACTTTTTTTGTGTGTGTGTGTTTTTTTTATAAATAAGGGTTTTTTTTCTCATATCACTTCTTTAAAAACCTCTCTCTCTCTCACTTTACACAACCTTTATAGAAATGTATAAAGCAATTTTACTTTAGGTGTGGGAGCTTCTTTGAACATCCCATGCTTTGCTCAGTAAATCATCATCACAAGTAATCCCTTTTCCTTGATACCTCATTGCTATTTTTTTCATGTCCTGATATCTTACCCAAGGATGCCTCTATGGTCTGGGACTCAGCTGCATTCCATGTAGTCTAGTAATCAAAGCTGATGTCATTAACCCACATAATCCCTGATCTGGGCCAAAGGGAAAACCGAAGATTTTTGTATTGCTAGATGGTTATTATCCCAAGGCTTCATGTTAAAAGTAAAGATGCTTTTGAAAAAAATAATGGCATCAACTGCACCACCTGCTTAGCAAGATTAAATCAACTTTATTAAAAGAGTTTTGTTTATAACCATGTATCAAATTTCTGCTTCATTAATCACAAAGTAAAGATTACATATTTTGAAATGGCGCCTATATTTTTTGCAGCTATAAATAAAATTCTTATATCCAAGTCTATGTGTCTGTATATTTAGTTTTTTTTACTAAATAGTTATATTTTTGCAAACCCTCAAATTTGCTACTTCTGTGTGATATCTTACAAGTGTGATAAAGTTACAACAATTTATAAACTTTGCCATAAGGAAGAAGCCAGAAAGGGGAGGGACCATTTTAATCAGGTGAAATCTGGTTGCTAATGTAGCAGATAAGAATTAGTTCAGTTATGTTTGATTAAATATGAGTAGAAGAAATTCTCTCAGACATACAGTTCATCAATTGTTTGTATATTTATATAATACAGAGGATATGTTTCTCTTTTGAAAATGAACACTAGTAAAAGGTATAGTGATATAGTAATTAGAGAAACTAAGCATTAGTTTCTGACTAATTGATGAGTGGGAGAAATTGTCTCAGTCAAGCAATGTTCATCAAGGACATGCTTCTTACTAATATTATATATGCGAAAGTTTGTATGTATGGATGTTTGTTACTCTTTCACGCAAAAACTACTGAACGGATTTTGATGAAACTTTACAATAATATAGCTTATGCATCAGAATAACACATAGGGTAGTTTTCGTCCCGTTATGGGGGGCAAAACCCCCGTAGGGGGGCAATAAAACAATTTTTGAATAAATTATCTAATATTGGGATGAAAAAATACTTGCACATATTTACATTATATGTCCATCGAAAGCTCTGATTTTTCTGCTGAAGATGGCACCTGTTTGAAATTTCTAAGTAGAATAAAAAACGAGTTATGAGCTTTTTAGATCCATGTTCGAAGGCTTTCCTAAACTCAATACAGTATTTAGTGTATCATCTCAACTCCCTGTCGATAGCGACAATTGTAACAATTGTCGCTTGTTGTATTGTTGACTTTCTTTGCTTTTCGTGATTGTTCAAGGCTTTTCTCAAGTCAAATCTTGAAGTAAGATTTTTGCACAAGATTGGCAAATAATACATCATTTGTGTGTGTGGCTGATGATTTTCCATTTAAACGAAACTTTAATGTAATTAATGGTTTTTATTATTATTTATGCTGATTGAACACTTACTGATTATCCAATCAACCAGCAGATCGCCAAAATTTTGCAGAAAGATTTCCGTAGCTGATGCATTTTGCAGTTTTTTCAACGTTGCTGTTTTTGAAGCCGAAGACTACGTCATAATGTATCTCAGCTTTCACCATGTAAACAAAATATCGCCAATCAAAGAATTTTCAAAAGACTTTTTTTACTGTGTTAATTAATCCAGCAACTAAATTAGGCAAATCCATAAACAGCACAAAAACTTCCATTAATTTTCCTTTTTGCACAAGTTCAAACAATCACCAAATTTTATTACTTATTTTGGTAACATTTCGGATGAAACTGTTTAGAGCCATTTTATGGTGACCAAAAATATCTCAGCATCTGGCGACGATATCTCTGTAACGAAAATTAATATAATAACGTTTTACAAAGTAAGGAAAGAATGGGAGAGCATCATCGAAGGTACCCCAAAACGACTTTCGCAAATTCGGTAAAATCGCACCAAGAGCCCACAATGATTGAAATTTCCCGAAATAACTAAAGCAAGAATAAGGGGATTACGAGCACAGCTACTTTTTTTTTAATCACTTCGTACTTCATTAGCCATACAGAGAAGGTTTTAGACTCCATGTTTAAAAAAAAGTATCAACAGATTAATCTTTAAACATGAGAAGATTAATTTCATGTTTTGTAAATTTGTATATGCTTAAATATAGTGCTTTCGTTTCTAAATCAATACTACTTTGTTCTTTATACTTATTGCTATTTTAGTTTTTTGGGTAAGGAAGAAACTCGATTTTTAATCATGTCAAAAAGATGTGTTTTAAATTCTTTCACTTAAAACAGAAAACAAAAGCAAGTAACGATTTTTTCTAATAATTATTACTGACCCAGGCAACGCCGGGTATTTTTGCTAGTATTTATATATTAGAGAGGATATGCTTTTCCCTTTTGTAAATCAACTAGAGGACCCGACAGACTTTGTTCTGTTCAAACTTTGCAAATTGAAAAGTTAAAAAATTTCAATAAACCCGTGTTGTTTAAAAAATTAAGTAAAAAGGAAATGATTTAAACTGCTTGGTGTCAGAATGCGTATATGTATTACAATTTGATTTTTTCTAATTTACACTGAGCAGTTGTTCTATGAACTATTTTTTCTCTCGTACTTGATGGCTTGTTCCTTCAACCATACTCAAAGCATAAAAAGCGTCCTCAGATATTAAGTTAAAAAAACTAACTACCCATCCAGAACAAACGGGAAATCCCGCTGCAAACGTCCGCCATATGAAAAAGAACAAAACACTCGAAAGGATATTGTTTTAAAAAATGATAAAGGTAAGAACAGTTCTCTGGAAAAGCAAACCCCCCCCCCCCCCAGATGTAAAATAAACAAATTCTTCAACTAAAATGACTAAACACTCTTTAAAAACGAAAACCCATTCTTTGCAATTTGAAATATTCCGCCAAACAAACAAAAAATACAATAAATTACATTGACAGTAGCTTTAAAGTGTAAACAAATGATCACTCAACTCTATTGTTTATAGCTAAAGTCGCGAAGCCACCACGTTACTGTAATCCAGCCGATCAGTGAGCGAAGCTAACTCCGACCGATTAGCGGTCCGATCTTATGAACAAAAACATTTAAAACTTCATGTATAGCCTAACTTGTTCTATCCCCCAAAGATAAAGATCTTCCACTGCACTGATATTTTGTGTACAGAACTACCCTGTTGTAATTTATCTGGACTAAAATAAAATTTGTTTCGTCTTTAAATTCTGAACCTTCCAGTACTTTACTTTAAAATGTATCAAGGGACCTAAAATCGTTGCTTTTAAGAAATGAAGGCTTCACTCTCTCTCTCTCTCTCTCAACGTTTTATCAATTCTCAATATTGATGTATCACAGTAGGAAAATTCATTACAAAAGCAGAGCTGGTTTTCGATTGTCCTTTGGCAACGGGTTAAATATTTATTTCAGTTCTCGCTCAACAATAGGTTAAAATAAATATTATCATTTGGGAAATATAACCATCCAATGTTTAAATTAATTAATTAATTAACAAAAACGTTTCCGATTCGATCCATCGCGTTTCAAAACCATGCTTGCCACAACTTAATTAAAAACAAAAAATTTGATTAAAGTCGGTCCAGCCGTTTAAAAGCCTTATGGTGACAAACGTCCGCACAGAAGATTTTTATATATTAAGATACACGAATTGGTAAGCTAAGAGCTCACTCATTTTCGCTTTCTCTGTTGCAATTTCTTAGTTTTCCAGATTTTGTTTATTTTCCATTGGCAAGGTTTAATTTCAAATTAATACTTTTATTGATAAAGAATGTATAGATTAAAATTAAAAACTTGTGTAACATCTGTTTATCACTTCAAATTTTTTGAAAAATTGAAAAAAGTAATATATTTTTATGGTTGTGCTAACAAAGGGGGTACCACCAACTATGGAACTTGGGCCAAATTGAAAATATCAAAAAGAGATTAAAATTCATGATTGATATTTCTAAGTTCCACCAAAATGGAAGGGATCGGTGTAGTACATTCTGTCAAGAGGCCGCACAAAAAAGGATATAATATAGTTAAATAGAAATGAAAGAGACTAAATAATTTGCAAATATTTTATTGATTTCCTCCCCCATTTTGGGGATTTAAATGTGTATTTTATTCATTTTCTCCCTTATGGAGAGAAAAAATTTTAAATATAAGTTTTTATTTATTTATTCTTTTTTTTTCTAGTGACTCAAGAATTTAAACGGAATATCAACGTCATTTTTTTTCCTGTTGCGGAGTAGAGATGCGACAATACATTAGCATATCTGTCAGCGGCCCCTTTAACAATTTTTCTTTTTCAACCGATTTTTACCGATTAATCCGCGAAAAGATGCCACGAAGTTTCCACGGTAACATTCGTACACATATATGATAAATAAAGACTGGGATGCCTCGAAAAATAATATTCCTTCTAAGGCTGCCGCGAATCGAAAAAGTTTGGGAACACCTGCGCTATGGGATAGAATCGAAACCAAAAGTGAAACTTTTCGGAAAACGATGGTCCGCGTTTCTATTCCCTATAGTTTTGAATAAAAAAAAAAAAAAAAAAAAAAACTAAATTTTAATTTAAAAATGTAGATTTCACATGTTAAAAGCATCTGTTAAATAAGTGGAGACAAAACCAGAAAGTTAGAAAATTTGAAGAGAATGATGAAATTTTTTCAACAAACACTACCTTTATGTTGGTATGATGAATATGATTTTTGAGACTTTGATACTAATTTATATACCTGAAATTATTTTCGTTAGTAAATATTGGGCAAAATTTGGCCATATTTAAAATTAATAAGCTACCCAGCCACCAGAAAAAATGTCAATGCTTTATTGAAGGTATTCAATACCCCTTTATATATATATATACGCCCTTTCATTATAATCGAAGCTTTCTTTTTTATTACTAATTTAAAATAAAAATATTTTCTTAGTTACTCCGTAAAATTACACATACAAATGTCTATGTATGCAGGCAGTCGAGGAGGGGGGGGGGGCGGGGGAGGGAATAACAGTTGCAATTAGGCCCTGAGCTCACAGATTGGTCCTGTAAACGAGATGCTTGTTCAAAATTTTGTTTTGCGATTTTTTTTCTTTTTTTTTTTTTAACTATGGGTTTTTAGGAGTTAACGAAATTTTTTTCTAGCATTTCATTTGCATTGGGCTGCGAAAAAACAAAGAAATAAATGCACCAAAAAAAAAGCTGATCTGATTAAAACAAAAAATTTATCTTTGTGCTGAAATGAGAAATTTATAT